>NC_060893.1:14792772-14852772 GCF_014805685.1 Silurus meridionalis | reverse complement strand
TGCGAGAAAATAACACTACATTTTGGCTGGCTATCAGGCATGAATAAGGTTAATGGAGAAGGAACAGTTGAGGCAGAATTGCCTAAACCAATATATTAATTGGTTGCCGCTATTCTGTTATCTGGCTAATTCTCACCATTCATTAGATGCGTTTTATTATTTGCTGAAAAACTAATGCCAGCAGCTCACTTAGGGTTGTGCTAGTCTTTGGTGGTGTATAACTTGGTGCATACAAAAGGTCAGTTGCACTGAAATGAGCCAGGGGTTTTAAGTCTAGTCTCTCTGCAGCTCATCTAAGTTTATACTTCAAAAGTACCCCTCAGGCACGATGGCCTTCGCACCTCTGATTAATAAAACATCCGCCTCGCCTAAATTTCCTGGGCCTGATGCTTCAGAAATATAATCTTTAGGACATAAGTAATTCAGCAGTATGCTAGCTGGCTAGCTGTGGTACAAAGAAGACAATCATAATGTAACTCGGACATACAGTCCTCTGACAAAGAGTTAGTCTCCATTACATATTCTAGACCAATCAGCGTCTCTGCTCTTTTTTTATTGCTAATGGCCGGGTTAATGTGGTCGCTTTGAGGTGGGGAAAATCATATCAGATCTTTTCAGGAAAAAATTTAGTTAATCTTGCTTACTCGTCTTGATATCTTCATGAGTTTGCACATCTTTCTGCTTTTGACTATTTTTTATGCTGTGAACATAAAGTGGTTTTATTTTTCACCAGCTGTTTTATTTGGAATCTAGATTACAATGATTTAAAGCAATCTACTACATCACACTTGACAGATTTGAGTGTGTTATTCGTCCATCCCTGCTAATCAACCCAGTGCAAACAAACTACTGGCTTCATATTATTGGTTTAAAGTGTGAGCTACTCCACTATTTTAGGTAACAAAATAATAGTGCACTGTTTTTTTTTTCATTCTATTTAGTATGGTAGGATGTGATTTACTGTAGGAGGTAAAGCGATGGCTACTGAAGCCTAGACACGGTTGTTAAAGCTGTGGAAAGCACAAGACACTATTATTAAAACGGATATATTATTATTGAATTTTCACAATTATAAGATTGTTTGGCTGGTCAACTATAATCCAAACTTTAATAACTCAAAACAAGCAGGGCTTTAAGTTAATTAATGGTAATAAATCCAGTGACAGTTATATTGAAAAGGTGTTCTGTGAATGCACAGTCCAAGAATAAAAAGCTCTATGGATTCAATAAATAGCCCATAATATTTTATACATTTAAATAGCAAGCCTTATTTTTGAATAGATAGGCTATGTTCATAAAATATGTCTTCCTAAAGAGGCAAGTAGAATTGATTTAATGGTTAAAGAGTTCCCTATCAGAAATTATGAGAACCCCTTTTCATTAATGAAAAGAAAATAGATAAATGTTCTGTTCTGCAGTCATCTCATACTAAAATGGCACAATTCACTGAAACACACTTAAAAACACCTATGCATCAAAGTCAGGCGCCAAATATTTACCCCTCTATGAAAAACCAAGATGCCACAATTTAACATACTTGTCTATTGCTTTCTTTCAGACCTCCTCAGACAACTCTTTCTCTGGTCTGTTTCCATGTGGTGTACACAATTCTACCATACAGCAGTCTACTTTTTTCATTTAAATAGGCTGAATGATTGTTTATAATACAGAAGACATGTGATAGTAATTAAAGAAAACTAAAAAAAAAATGAGAAATTAGTTTGAAACATCACTATAATCCACTTATTGAGTTCTTCTCTATCAACAAGTTGGTCTATGCCATTTTCATGCATTTTATTATTTCTAATATTATGTTGAATGAAAAATCAATAGTAAGTCTGACTTATATTAAATATTGAATAAACTGAAATGGATGACAATTACTTTTGTCAATTTCAAGTTATTTCAGAAAAAAAAAGCATGGGATCTTCTAAATTTGTGGACGTACCAACAAATTTGTCCACATCGGTTTACATAATAAGATTTGGACCTGTATCTAAATATACTGCACAAATAAAATTGATTAAGACTGTGTGTGAAATGTTTCTTCCATTCTTGAGCATGCTATCATCTAGCTGATTTATCTCACTGGCTACTGCTGATAAATTATCATCAGAAGCGCATTGCTCCGTGAGTCAACTAATGAATATTAATGAACACTGGATGTCGGATTTATGAATATTATTGAGTAGGGTCTGGTTTCACTAAAGAAACTTAGATTTGAAAATATAAATCTTCAAATATATTTATATAAAAGAAAGATGATTTTCAAGGTTGAGATGGTTGTCACAGAAACCCAAGTCTTCTATGGAATGAGAATAATAATGTCTAAAAATAATATGGCAATAATAATTTTAATAATTCAGCTTGATTTAAATGTGTTTTTGTATAACATGATCTATAAAAAAAAGACTACTTTCAATAAATATTTGCTGTTAGGTTGTTTTTTGCAGGAGCATATTTTGGGAACATTAATAAGCTCTCCAAGTATGAATGTTTTAAACAAAAGAACTTAAAATAAATCTTGTCTATGGCTGCACTGTGTTGTTAGTATTAGCGCAGTGCAGTTGCATCACCCCAGGCATGGCCTGATATAAAGAACCGACCTCTGAGTCCAACCAAATGTCACGCTCCGGTGCGTCTGAATGGGACATGTGGCTACAGAGTTTATACAGAAAGAGCAAGTGGAGGGAAAGAAGAAGCAACACAGCTAATTGCTGTGCCCGAGTCAGCACACTGCAGAAGCATTGCTTTCAGTCATTCTTTCATTCTATTCTTTTTGAACAGCCGAACCTACTCATTTTAAAGGCTTCACATAAGGCTTATCTTTAGTTAGTATGTCGTCGGTAGAAGGTTGAGTAAGCCTGTTTTCTGAAATCAAAGTCAACTTTACTTCCTGTGATATCATCACATTTAACCTCAGACTAGTCAACTTCCTTTTGGCTTATGTGAGAAAAAAAGCCCACTGACTTTTAAGTGTGTTATGACACAGCATGCCACATAAGCAATTTTGATCACTGCTGAGGAATGGAAAAGAATTTATCCACTGTGACTGCACAGATGCAGCTGCCTAATTAAGTAAGGGCCTGAGAAAAGACAGTGCTTTGTTTATGGACTTTCTTACAACAAAGCAATGCTCTTACACTATAAGAAAATGTAACAGGCAAGACGGCTAAGCTTCAAGCCCATCAGACAATGTAATTAGGCCCACTAGCTCAAACAGATAATAAGGAGACACGCCTAGATGGAGATCAGGGAGATAATCAATGAACAACCACAAAAGATCTGACTAGAAGTGTGTTAGGTATGAGAAAAGCTTCGATATAATGACACTGATGAATAAAGCCGGAAATATTACTCTGGCAGAAAACCATAATTGGGAACTTATCATCCTTGAGTTCATAATGGCCAACAGTAAAGGAGTGGACAGTACAGCAATAAAGTGAAGGGGAAAGATTTTACATTACACACACAATGAGAGTCAAAATTAGAGCAGAAATGACACTTGAAATTCTATTTCAGTAATAAAAGGAACATATATCTATTCACATATCTGCATGATTAAATCTGTAACAAGAAGAAACACTACATGGACAAAAGTATTAGTGCACTTGACTCTTCCAGCCATACGTGTTTTTTTTTTTCAGAAACTGTTACCACAAAGCTGCATAATTGTATAGGATGTCTTTAGCTGCAGTAGCATCAATTTTTTTTTCTTCAATCGAAGGAGACCCAAACTCATTCCAGCATGACAGTGCCAGCTCCATGAAGATATGGGTTTACATGGGTTGAAGTGAAAGATATTGAGTGGCCTGCTACAGAGCTCTGACCTCAACCATTTTCAACACGAATTGAAGCGCTGATGGGTGTGCACCTCCTCACCCATGATTGGAACATCTTCCCAGAAGAGTGGAGGATATTATAACAGCAAAAAGGGACTAAATGTTAGATTGCATGTTTAAAGAGCACATACGAAGGTAGGACACATGGTCAGATGTCAATAAACTTTTGTCCAAATAGTGAATCATATTATCATGAATAAAAAGTAATCAAATGGACAGTTTGGTGTCCATTTATTCCATGCAGTCTTAACTAAGATCCTCAAACTCTACCTTAAGGGTAATTAATTCCAACAAGCCATGAATGACAGTATTAATGCATCATAAAAACAAACAAAGAAAGCAAGTTAACACAGGCAATATTCAATGTTCGTTAAGAGTTACAATAGATAAATACATGTCTAGTACGTATTGTTTATTCTAAGTAGGTCTACATTCATTAAAATCCAGCCTGATATTAAATGGTGATTATCAGCTTAGCTTAAGTCTTCAAGTGTAAATACTGGAATGCACCAATCAGTCTCAGGTTTTTTTCTAATTAACCTCAGCAAGCGTATTAATTGAAGCAATTAATCAAAATTTTATTTAACGGTTATTTTTATTCATGTGCAGCCCTTTTTTTTTTAAATCTGTTGTTAACATTAATGGACTTTACAAACAGGACTTCCTAAAGTAACGTTGACATGCATTGTAAATATTTTCTTATATAAATATTTTCTAAATAGCTTAAAAATATTTAGCCTAATTATAAAGCAATTTATAGTCCACTATTTGGACAAAAGTATTGGGACACCTGACTTTACCAGCCATATGTGGTTCATCCGCAAACTTGGAGGCACACAATTTTATTACATTTCTTTAGATGCAATAGCATTAGATTTTCTCTTCACTTGAACTAGGAGACCCAATCCTGTTTGAGCAAAGCAATACACCTGTGCACAAAGCCAGCTCCATGTATATACAGTATGGTTTGCATGAGTTGGAGTAAAAGATCTTGAGTGGCCTTCTATAGAGGTCTGACCACATCCCTGAATGAGCACAAATTTCCACAAGCACACAAGCTTTCACAAGAGTGAAGGTTACATTACAGCACATAGGGAGTAAATATAGAATAGAATGTTCAAAAAGCACATACAAATATCATGGTCATGTGCCTACAAACCCTTGTGGTTATAGTGTATCAGTTATATGTCCAATAGTCATGCATAAAAAAAGTTAGGCTATTATAAAATATGCAGTGCACTGAAAAATATTCAGTCTACTGTGCCAAATGCAGTACCGTCTGATAAAAACACAGGTTTGGGCATGAGATAATTACCGACCATTAGAAAGGGAGAAACCTCTCTTTGTACAGAATTTTAATCGTTTTTTTCTTGCAGCTTCACTTAAAATTCACAATTGTGCTTGTGTGTATTTTAAATCTTATAACACCTGAGAAACTAGACGCAAACTTTATGTTGTATTAAAACATTTAGTTCTTTGTTGCATATACCTTACTTAGATATCCAATTACGTTAATTAATATAAGCTTCCATTTGTGACTATTTGAATTTCTAACCGCACTGTGCCTGGTTATAAACATCCTCATGAGATAATATACTGGTGCCATTTTTAGCTAGAAAATAAGTCATGCCAAAGGGCACAGCTGAGGAAATGCTCCACTGGGCATTGATGGCAAGCCCATCTCTCACACAGATGGATCTGCCTACGTTTCCTTTTTTCCACTAGGGTAAAATGTCAAACATACCTTGTTCAACGAAACACTGAACTATTGTGGATGCTGACAAGGTCACTGCTGAACTCTCAATCACAACTGTATCTGTCTCAATACGACAAAAGTGTGCTATTACCTTTGATACACTTTGACAATGTATCCGTGTATTTATTCATGTACCTCTGGCATTTCAGGATGTGTTTGGAATTACAGAGAGGGATCCCTCAGTGGCATTATCTGTATGCAAGTCAAATAAAAATGCAAAATGCAGAGCTTGCTCTCCCTAGTCCAAATGTTGACAGGCAGGGGCCTCTGGGTTGGACAGAGCTTCAGGCAGTAAGGCTTAAGGCGTATGAATGAGAAGATGGCCGCAAGCATATGACGTCCGCTTCGTCCCAATTTGACATTTACCTAGCTGCTAATGGAGAAGATCAGGATTTTAGAGGGTGAGGTTATTAGAAATTCTGGAAAATAAGAAATTTCTACTGATACAAAAGTTTTTGTGAAGGCAGAGTGAAGGACTTACGTGCAGCACTCTTTAGCGAGTTCAGCGTTCATCTGTGAATTGTACTGCATTAATTACAACAGGGCTCTGAAAAGATCCAATCCTAGAACAATATTCTGTGTTTAGTACACCTGAAGCTGGGTTAGCGCTAGGAGTTTGGAAAAGAAAGCCAGACGTGGAACAGGAAAGAGATCAATTCTTCATATACATTTCCTAGGCAGATATTCCAAAGTAAGGGTCCAAAACCTAGTGACAGTCTATATATTAATAAGTAAAACTGCTATATTTATTCACCTACTGTATAACCAACCAAAGCGACTAACCAAATTAGAGATGTCTGCTTGAAAAAAGTACTGATATGTCAGGAATAGGAGCAGGTGAGAGGTATAATGCTGCACAAGTTCAGGATTCTGTGAAGCGCAATGACAGATCTGTCATGGTCTGGGTGCATTTCAGCTAATGATGCAAAAGGGGGTGATTTGGAAAAAACAATGGAGAAAAGAAAAACTCTTTCTTAAACAGATATTTATGCATTATGGTGAAAACATTCATGCATTTTAACATTTCAACACAAGACCTGCTTGAAGCCAAGGTCAAACAATTAGCTATTAAATCAGCCCTTTCACATAAATAACTGAAGCTGTGTTATATTTACAGTATATAGGGAAAAGAAGCGTGCTGTGAATCCTTCATGAAGGTTGGAAGAAATACTATTATTTGCTATTATAAGACAGATAACAAGTACTGTTAAAAAAGAATCATTAACAAATAAAAAGTGAATTTGGCAGTTATCTAGTGGCGGGGAACTGGGAAGAAGACAAGGAGAACAAGCTAGTATAGTGAGTGAGTGTTTCCTTTATTAATATGCATTGAGATAAAAACCTTTGCTGAAAATGGGAATGAGTTGTGAAGCTAAAAATTGAGCTAGTATAGACCCTTATATTGACTTTTTTATCACTTCAAACATCAGAATGAGGAAAAACAATCGCTTGGTTGTTGGTGCCAGATGGGCTGGTTTAAAGATTCCAGAAATGTAATTCTCCGGGGAGTTTGACACACAGCAATCCGCAAAGTTTATACAGAATGGTACGAAATACAAAAACAATGTAGACTCGTACTTATTCCTAACTGACAGAAGCAGAACCTAATGTGTTCTTCTGCTGATGCTTCCTCATTAAAGTGGTGGTCACACTAGACCTTTAATATGCAAAATTTCTTCAGAGACCTGCTGTGAATATGGGTGGCAACTTGATACGACACCATGCGCCAATGTGATAATTTTTTGCAGGTCAGCAATCACCAAACTTGGGAATGCACCAAAATGTGCAAATTCTTCATAATAAGATTCTGCTCTCAAGGATTTATTCTCCATTATTCCAGTCAATGTAATGAAAAGAATAATGTGACAGCTCCTTACGGGTCAACATGTGCACTGCGAGATGCTTTCCTGTCTGTTGTAAAAAGCTGTTATATAAATTTCTGTAGCATTCGTCTCAGCTAAAATCAGTCTTTCTTTTCTGACCTGATACTCAATTAATTTTTTTTTTTTACACCATTTTGTTTCCAGATGTTCATAATAAGCTGGTCTGTAAGTAATAAAATAAGTTATCTCAGCATCTGTGCTTATAAACACTTTTTTAACAAACCATGCTCAGTGTATAAAATCCATTTCACTCTTTTAATGAACAAGCATAATATTAGACATTTCAGAAACAGGATAAAAATCATTATATATTTATATACTTTCATATTCATATTTGAGTATACTTCTTCTTTCGGCTGCTCCCATTAGGGGTCACCTCATCTGTCTCCATACTACTGTCCTCTACATCTGCCCCTTTTACACCAACTACCTGTATGTCTTCCCTTACCACATCCATAAACCTCCTCCTTGGCCTTCCTCTTTTCCTTCTTCCTGTTAGCTCCATCCTCAGCATTCTCTTATGTTCTCCAAATATTCTTAATTCAATTTGAATACAAAAATAGTAGAGATCATGCAAATATTTATCTTCTGAGAAAAAATTTTATTTACAGTAAATATTTACACACTATGTGTCAAAAGATAGATAGATAGATAGATAGATAGATAGATAGATAGATAGATAGATAGATAGATAGATAGATAGATAGATAGAAATATATATATATATATATATATATATATATATATATATATACACACATACACGTTTCTATCCAATCAGTTTTACGTGTTGCTATAAGGCCGACACTGGGCGTTTTTTTTGTATAAACTCGAAGTTGCTTGAACTGATGCTTTAACCAATCAGACAGCAATTTCTTTACTCTTTTCTTTTACCCTTGCAGTTGCCATTTTCATGTATTTTGATTGTCAGAGCATGCTACTCAGAGATATAAAACTGCATCTACTGCAAACTACACAATCTTAAATATATATTCATGTGGATTTAATAGGTTTTTTATTCCACAAAGGCTCACAGAGGAAAAGAAATTGATTTAGTTGCAGATATACTTACAAGGACATTTACAAGACAGACTTTTCATGAAAAGCTGGACATCATTAAGGAAAGATCAGCCAAAACATATTTGTTTAATTTTTCATGAACCAATAATATGATTACATTACTTTTCCAAGTAATGTTTTGAAGAAATGAAGAAGCATGTTAAGCAGGTGTCAAAGTTGGAGCAGAATTCTCACTGTCTCATGTGAAGCTCTCAGCCAAAAATGGAAATGAGTGTAAGCTTGACATCTCATTTGCAGTGTGTGTGCGCTATGAGTCAAAGATCTTGGAGATCTTTCAGGAGGCTTTGAGGGTCAGGCAGAAGTGCAAAACTTGCAAGCTTTGGTGAGAATGATAAGAGCAGCTCAATGCACCTTTTTATAAAGCAATAAAAATCTGAGTGTATTTGTTATTATACAGATTCAGAAATGGCTGGTCATGCAAACTTAATGTTCACAAATCTCTTTCTAAATCCACGTTTGCAAAATTGCACATAACATTGCTATTAATGACGACAGAACAACAGCAGCTGGGAAGGCTATAGAATCTTCTCGTCTCCACCAACTTCTGCCAATTCTCCAATATATACAATCATTTCTGATTTTCACAAGTAAGCTGACATTTTAATATGAAATATCATATTTAGTTCATATACATTTGAACATCATATTGTTCATGTTTTATTTATTAATAGTTTAATAAATAAATGACTAACTTAAACAGAATGAAAGAATGAGTTTTTTTGCTTTTATTTATATCAAGGGGTAAAATAGGAGCCTGATTCCCTAATTAAATTTTTTTTTTAAGGTTTATATTTAATAGTAGCACTAATGTTTTTCTGCTGCTGTTTTTCAAACCTACACTACAGATCTTGAAAGATCATGATAGTCTCATGTATCGGAGAAATATTGTGGTATATTTCTGTTATTTCTTTCACTCCTCCCCTCCTGTTATTGTATTCCTTTTATTGATTTACAACATTTAAAACTCTCATTTTTGCTAAAGGGAAAATGTTAAGGGACTCTACGGCTGAAAGGTGACAAACCATGACAATGTATGTAAGTCAAAGTGCAATAGCACATCCCAGCATGAGCACTGTTGAAAGCTGCTTTTGATCGGACCCCCTGGAGGCAAAGCCACTTTAGATGTCAGTCACACAACAGACATCAGAAGCCAAAAGCAAACACCTGTGTGCTTTTTTCTTTCACAGGAATCAGACCAGTGTTGTTTAGTCAGATATTGAGTGGTTGTTTATCAAGGTGTTTTACTGTGACCCTGCCGCAGATAGTGAGAATCTGTACTTGGCTTAAGGCTGCATTTGCCATTAACAGTTTTGCATCAGTTGATAACCTCAACAGTGATAGAACTGTAATGAATGGACATTTGGTGTTACCCAGATTAGGATGGGTTCCCTTCTGAGTATGGTTCCACTCAAGGTTTCTTCCGAATACCATCTTATAGAGAGTTTTTCTTTGCCACTGTCACTAATGGCTTGCTCATTCAGGATGAACATACTGTAATGAGACTCATTTCTGATGCTGAAATATATATATGTAATTTATTTAACTCTGTAAAGCTTCTTTGGGAAAATGTGCATTGTTAAACGCACTCTACAAATAGAATGTAATTATTTGGCCCATGTGTGGTAATGGCAAGTCAAGCCTCAGTTCTGTGTTGTTAAGTAGAACTAGTGGCTGGGCTAAAACACCGCTTTTATATGTCTTAGAGGCAGCACATACTTTCCTTCCCCCTCCCTGGTTGGAAGGTGTCATGTAATAGGGGGATAGGGTAAATCTGGTTGTGGAGGGAATGTGGTGGAAACTGGCAGATGACCAAATTGGTGGTTAAAAAAAGTCTTCTTTGTTGTTCTTTGGGAAAACCAAGTCAGATCACATGCATCACATCCACTTCTCCAGAAAGAAATGGGTATTCAAGTCAAGTAAATATGTACATGTACAGAGGAAATGTATTCTTGATGCATTTCCTGGTGAAGCATTATCTGTTTTCCCGTTGCCTCTAAAGGCTTCATGTGAAATACGTTATCATAAAGTACAGATCTCATCAAGATCATTCTAAGAATCAACTGCACCTAATGCATGTAACAAATCTGTAGCTGAGTCCAAATAATTAATTAGAAATAAATAATTAGAATTTAAAATAATACTTGTATTAACTGAAATAAAAACGTTAATAATAATAATAATAATAATAATAATAATAATAATAATAAGCATTTGTTAAAGGTTTCTTGTAAAGAGACAGGGTCAGTGTTTATAGTTTTTGTGAAGTAAAAGGTAACAGGAGGTAACTCTGGCGCTATGGATTAAAGATTCAATATTTTTTATTTGTCACAGTTATATGCATGATACAACTTGCAATGAAATGAAGAGTTGAAAAACAAAATCTTGAATCCATTGCGCTAGCGTTAGCCGCTAGCCACTTCCTGTTTAGAGGCTAACGCTATTACTATAGATTATTTAACTTGTTAACATGACCAGCTTCAAGAATTTCTCTTAAAAGGAAAAAAAACTGACAATTCCACATATAGAGGGAGTGAATGCATGAAGGATGGAAGAAATAAAGACATTAGTTAAAGTATGATAAAACAAGTAGAACAGTTGAGTAGATCATATCTTTAGAAAATAAAACTGTAAATGTAAAACACACTTACATACACACCTGTATTTACCAAATGGGGTCTAAACTAGTTAAAATGTTCATTATATTTAATCAATTATATTTGTGCCAATTTAATTGATCACTCAAATTTAATCAATATAATAAAAATGTGTATTGCGGTTTATTTATTCAATTTTATTTTTATAAAATAAAAATAAAATTGAAAAATTAAAATGCAATTTTATTTTTATAAAATATTTCATATATTAACACTTTTATTAAATTATTTTCGAATTGGTTTAAAAATGTAAACTGTTAACGTTCACAAATGTTAATAATAATAAACTACGTTTATTTAAAAAACTACCAGCAATTGTTCCACGTAACCGTACCGAAATGTAACCGAACCGTGACTTAAAAAACGGGTTACGTACCGAACCGTGAATTTTTTGTACCGTTACACCCCTAATATATATATGTATGTGTGTGCGTGTGTGTGTGTGAGAGCTTCTGATTGGATTGCCCTTTTGACATGATTGTGATAAAAAAAAAATTGGCTCTTGTTTGGAATCAGAGTGGCTTTCTCTATTTATCTCAGTGTAACCATGTGCTCATAATTGTAAGAAAATCACAATATGAAGGTGACCTTTTCATTTACAGTCACAACAAAAGCCTCTGCAGTGATCAGCTGTAGGAAGTGGCTGATAGTAATCTTGCTTCTTCAGCTGGATCACTTACAGTAAAATAATGCCCAACTTCCATGCAGCTCAGCTTTTCACCAGGATCCCAACAGAGAATATGCCCTGTATGTGAGGGCGCTACAGGGTTGTAAGCGAGATAGAGAATAATTCCTCGTATGCTCATCACATCCCTCAGGCACACCTTGCTCAATTATTCAAATCCTGGAGCTTACAATGTAAACAAGCGCAGAAACGCTGCAACTGTTCATCATATTAGTGTCATGTACTTATATATAAACTTCAGATATTTTTCATCATGCGTTATACATCGGATAGTATTTGTGTACAAGACCCATATCATCCCCGTGCACAATGTTAACAACAGTATTCGAGTGCAATGGGTGTGAAAGTAGTCTGGCAGTGCTTAAAGCCAACACAATCCTGAGGGAAGAATGGGGATGGCTGTGTTCCAAACCCCTTGTTTACATAAACCAGGCTTAGGTTTCCTTGGTGGTAGCAAACAACCTAAAATTCCTAACACTAAAGAATAGAAAATTCAATTATTACCAGGCAGACGATTTGTGTACAGACTCTGAAAAAACTGCCAATGAGAAGAAAATATTTTACTGTTGAAACGGCTTCTGGTAAATAGCATGCAAAAATGCCTTCTGCTTCATTTCCTATTGAAAGCAGCTGAAAAAGTGGTGCACCCCACAGGTCTGGTTATAGAAATCACATTGTGTGTGTGTGTGTGTGTGTGTGTGTGTGTGTGTGTGTGTGTGTGTGTGTGCAATTTTCATATTCAGCTCAACTTCACAGTGCTTGGATACGAGGCTGGTTATTATCATCTTGTAATAATGTACAGCCAGAGATGCTCCAAATATGGAGAAAAAAAAATGGTGGGGTATACTAGGACAATAATCAATAATATAGAGGGGTCACTGGTGCTGAACTTGATTATTTTCCCAGAACAACACAACCTGAAGCGTTTAATTATTCCTTTTCTATTCATTTTACCCTAGACACAATATTTAAATTATGAATAAATAACACAAAAATTTTAACCATTTAGAGTTACATTTGAGACAAGTTTCTGTTATCAGTCATATTACATCAGTTATAGACAGTCATTCTCTCATCAGCTTTTTTTTCTTAAGAAGTTAATGAGACAAAAAAATACAGGTTCCCAAATTACTGAGAAACCGACTCTACGAGTTACTATGAAACCAATAACAGTTCCACCAGTGCATTAATATGATCTTTTCATATGAATAATAACACTATCTTCAGTGCCGCTGTCACAGAGAACTAACATTTTCTGACCAATCAGATTAAAGAATGCAGTAGACCTAAGAATCAAAGGCAGAATTAATAGATTATGTGACACTAAGATGCAAAAGGACGGCACATCAACAACTTCTTACTAACTGTTAAGCTCTTTGATGCTCCAAAGTCATACAAACATTATTCACTATTTACCCAAACAAGTGTTTTTTTGGATTTTATATTGGGTTTAATTCCCATTTAAGCCTGCATTTAACACTTTAAATAGCACTGATGTTATACAGTTGTTTCTGGGTGACAAATTTAAAAAGCGGGAATTTACAATTGTATAGATTGTATATATTAACTATATTTCTATAGAGAGAACGAGCAGGGGTGCTTTTCCCCTTTAAGCTCTCGTCACAGTCACTCCTGTGACCTTTCCCCATAGGCATAGGCTCTGTCTCTCCTCTTAACCAACCTGCCACTCTCCAACCACGTCCTTGAACGCTCCCGTTACCTCGCCCTTTTTTCACTTCTCTATTTAAATAAGCTTTGGGAATAAGATCGCACTTTTTTTTCACACCGAATACAACACATCCTTTATACAAAGAATCTAAGTGTAGAACTCTTACCTACACCGCGCCTGTTTGTTTCTTCGCTTTACTTTTCACACAGCTAAAAAGACTTCTGTTCTGGGGACGGGTCATGTGTGCGGAACTCAAACCACCCTCTCAGAACATTTTCCTGAATCCCGGGATATAAAGTGACCACTGTGTGTCCTGAGGTAAAAATATCATGTGGCTATTTGGGAAAAACTACACACTATTCATGTACCTCAATGGTGTCATTTGTCAGAGTTTTTTTTTTTTTCTTTAAACTTTATTTTTATTCCAATTCACTTGTGGTTTATTGTGGTGTTCTTGTATTTTCCATAGGCATTACTAAACTAATTTAGGATTAGTGAAGCAATTTGCACTTGAATAATTCGACAGGCATAAGCAGAGAGAAAGAGATCTTTCTATGTATGGAGGAGACTAATTTGGTACACACTTAAAAACCAGTGAAAGCCAGAAGTAGACGTCTCTGGGATATGATTGAGGTCGGTTCGGGGCAGTTAAACAAAAGAGATGAAGCGCAAAGAGTTCAGCAGTACTTAAATGAGCAAAACATCAGAATTGAATCAGTTATTTGTCACGCTATATAGCATCCTGTAGTGCAGTATCGCCTCTCAGCTGCACATGCATGACCAGCATACAGCAAACAAACACCTTCACACAATACTATACCACTTATACCACTAGTTGTTTTTTTTACTTTCATTCTTCAACATGTAAATGTATGTTCAGCTACCAATTAGGGTCCTGAGACACCAAACTGACCTCCCTCTGTAGTTGTTTTTGCAAAGTGTCCTGCATCTCTGCTCTAATTCAGCCCTTGTCTGAAATAAATAAATAAGCATGCTGAATAGGCTTCTGACACCATCGCAAGAAAGCGTGCTAGGTTTGGTTGCTTAGTGAAGAAACTGTGCCAGAAAATAAAAAAAGAAATGAGCAAAGCAAACAGGCATCATTTTAAAGAGGGCTCACATGCTGCTCATTTGCCAGCTATATTTTTTTTACATATATATGTAATATTCTGTATTTAAATGACCAAAGCTTCAAACCATGTTTAAATTCTGAGTCAGAAAAAAAATGAAGTGGCATATTAGGAAAAGGGTCTGCAAGCTTCAAGCGCTTCTTCTCAAGTTCTCCAAGTATTATAGAAGAAATATAATGAAGTAAGTAACATGAGTAATTCAATGAGAGTTTTAAAAATGTCATAAAATTACATTTACAATGGAATAGTCTGTTGGTGGGTTCATCGCCTGGCAACGTCTCATCTACTGTTTGCGTGTGTTTGTATTTTTTATTTTTTTTGTATTTCTCATTACCATAATTATCTTTACTTCTTGGAATTATTGAATGACCAAACTGAGAGAACTGAGAGAATTTAGGGTAAAAAGAAATGTGCACGGTATTGGACACTGATAGCAGTATCTAATATTTCACAATCTATTTATAACCTTGCACAGTTTACAGACTGCTACCACTCCCTGGTAGGGTCTAATTTTGTTTGAACAAGTCTATAATGTATAGAACATGCATCCCAGAAGTCATATGCAGTCTTTGACGTGTATTTTTCAGTCTGCCTTGGTTGGCAACAGTTCTTTGGCGTAGTGTCTGAGGCCTGTCCTTGGTGTATTTAAGGAAAATCGTAAACACGGTAACAAATGCACTAATAATATATATAACTAGGGAGAAAAACAGTAGAAAACAGAGTAAAAACAGAGAGAAAGCGGCAATGCAAAGGGGAAAAAGATGCATTCAGACAGCTCGCTCACTGCGAGAGGAAAATATACTCACTGAATAAATCTCTCAGCAATGTATTTACTGCAGGCCAAATTCAGTCCAGTCTTTACTCTGCCAATCATAAATCTGTTAGCTGGGAAAAGGCAATGCTGTGCACACAGCACTACTCGATCCACCTCACCTTCAAACTGTGCTATAAATGCAATGTGGAGGCATGAAAGTGGATTGAAACCTACCCTTTTTTTTTAACACACGTCCTGACATTCCTTTAACTCTTTTAAATCATTTTCAATTAAGAAAACCACGAAATGGTTTTATTATCCACTATTATTCCAACAGAGGAGAATAAATACCTCATTAGCCAATAAAAAAATCCCTTTAATACCACTGCTGCTGCAGGCTGCAGAAGTTCACATTTTGATGCCTATGAGAAAACAGTAACTTTACAATTCGACAGCTTTACTTAGGCTTAACTTCGTGACATGACCTCAGCATCAGTCCTTAATCTTTAATCTTTAATGAGAGGACGACGCTTCCAATTTCATAATGTGCTCAGATCAAGTTTACCTCACTGTGGTGAAAGTATATAATTAAACCGTCTGACCAGACTCTTTGCATGCTTTGGTTTTTTTTCTCAGAGAAAAAGGGAACAACTGGAAACACAGGACTTGAGAGCAGAACTGTAAGACGTACATGCTGCCAGATTGCTCATGTTCCACTGTTCACTTGAGTCCATCTGGACTTTTATAAACACTGGAGGTGTTAATTTAACACACCAATGATTTTTTTTTTTTAATTACAACAGTGCATGATGCTGAAACTGTAAAGACTCTGGACCTTTTTTGAAAACTATTTATGGGAAATCTTCGTTTTTAGGAAGCCAGTGTTGGGACTGAATCAGAAGTTGTTTTAAGTTTAGTAACATGACACGGATCAGATACATACAATGCTGTTGTCCACTCATGCATACACATTTTATACTATCAACATGCATCCTTTTTCATAAAAAAAGGTGCATACAGTCCACATGTTCAACAAGTCCAACTTATCTATGAACATTCTATTAGTTTTTTTTTTTTTTTCACTTACAGCATATCCACATTTATATGTGAATACAAAATAAGTATGCAAAAGATAGCAGCAGCACCTACACGAAGAAAGTGAGAACACAAACTGGCTTATCACATGCCGCTGTCACTTCTCTGTCGTTTTGGAGAACTTGTGCAGTCTGCTTTGGTACCAAAAACTAGTTTCAGAGAATCATCGTATATTAGATGATATACAGCACAGAGCTTTGATACTGCTATTATACTGAAAATGAAAAAAAATATATTTTCTTTTGTTTGTTCTAATCTCATTGATTCACAAACCATATACAACTTCAATCTATATATGATGTAGAGATAGCAGTAAAAACTTCAACACAATGCTGCTAAACCATAGATGCACTAAAAATTGCCACGTACTTTGTTGAGGGTTTTTTTTTTTGCAGTGACACAAATCCTCGCGCTGTTCGACTGATTGAATCTAGTGCATGACTTACACACCGGGCGCAATGCGCGCGCTGGTCCCGTACCTTTGCCGTAGTTGAAGTGCAGTCGGATGGATTTGCCCTGGTTGATGTGCAGGTAGGTAAACCACACGGCGAAAGTGAGCAGCACCAGCAACAGTAGCAGCTTGAACTGCTTCCTGATTTTCTTCACCGGGAAGCGCAGCATCCTCGCAGCGAGCCGGAGCGCGGGGCAAACGGACAGCGCGCGCTCACCTCCGCCACACCGGGCTCGTGCTCACCGACATTCCGCGCCGAGCAGCGCCGCTTCAACAGGTCCGACTCGGAGCGCGCGCTGGGATTTAAGCCGCACACACACACGCACACACACACACACGCACGCACGCACGTACACGCGCTCACAAGTCACACAGTGACGTCCGTTTGGATGCTCGAGTCATTTTTTTTCCGGCCCGTGCTCGAGATGCTGAAGAGAGGTGTGTGAGGATTGTTTTTTGATTGGACCGCGCCACCGCGTGCAGCAACTGATCCGGTGCCTGAAACAGCGCGAATCAAAACAACCCCATCGCGAGCCTTTCGCTCTGAACGCGGCAGGAGTTGCGCACTAATCCGGTGCAATCCTCTTTCTGCGTGGCCTCGGTGACTCCGATTAAACTCCGATCATGCCACGGGTTCAGAGCCTTTCAGCCAAGAGTCACACCTTTTCCTCCCCCCCCTCTTTCTATCTGGGGAGGGTTTCAGATTAAACTTTCTTCAGCGTTAGGCCACATTGCTGTCCCTTTCACGTGGTCACTTTTCGTGCAACGCATCAGTGTCTCCTGTTATTGCATTCATAAATGCACGAAAAAACTGACAGCACGCGCGCGTGAAACAGACTCACAAATTACCTGCACGAGCTGCATGCACACCCGAGCTGCACTGCACGCGCTCTTACACACGGGCAATAATCATTTATTTCTCTATCGATCATGGATATATCTCCACTGCCAATCCCGAGATATATATGTTTCACTCCCAGTTCACTCGGTCACAGAGGCGCGCTCGTGAGCCGGTGCGATCTCAATCCGGGTGATGGTTTAATAAAGCACCCAGTAATATAAATAACTGAGTGTGGTATTTAAGGGTATTATGACAGGGGGAATCGGGCATGTCCAGCTCCAACTCGGTGCACGCGTCAAACGCAGTGCGTTGTTTTGTGGCTCGGCATCATCGCGGATCTTCACGCAGCTTTCACACGCGCTTTATCCCTGCCTGAGACGCCACCGGAAACGGTCACACTCCTGTTTCCAGAGTCGGATCGCTACGAGCACCTCGAGCTCCGTGTACTATTTGCGGGAGTGGGCGCGCGCGCGGCTCGCACCTTCCGATCGCGCTCTCTCTCTCTCTCTCTCTGTCTCTCCCCTTCCTTCTCCTTCTTTATGTCACGCGTCGCAATTGTACAAAATGCAGCTCCGGCTTGCGGCTCTCGCTCTCAAACACAGTAATTTATTCGGGATCCTCCGGAGCCGGAAAGTCGCCACTCATTTCCCTGCGCGTTCAGCCTCCTGCCCTCGCGTTTCCGTCGCTCCTCACTTCAGCATCCATGACGCTGCCGGGCAACCGAACTTGGGCGGAGCCGCACTGAGCTTTGACCTATCACAGGCCGAGCTAAGAGCGTCAACGAGGAGGCGAATCAACGGCTGTATCTCAAACGGCGACTCACGCCCTGTTTAAGTGCACTACGTAAGGAGTAAACGTAACGGTTTCTGTGCTCTACGTAGTGCACTATATGTGGAAAAGGAAGCGATTTACCATCAGCAGCGGCAGCGTGCTACAGCACCTGTTAATAGGAAATACAGCAGAATATGAACTTATGAACAATAGATGTACATAACTGAGGATATTTGCAGTTTTTGCAATGATCTATAATTACAATTCTAAATGATTTTTTCTTTCTTATTTTTTTTAATGCCATGATCAATTACTGCACATAATAATAATAATAATAATAATAATAATAATAATAATAATGATCAGAATCAGAATCAGGTTTATTGACCAAGTGTGTTGACACACACAAGGAATTTGATTCCAGCTGTTAGTGACTTTCAAAGTACAGATATTAATAACACAATACATTAAGCTTGGACTATATGAGACAAAACAGACAATGTGAGACAATATAGACAGTATGAGTATTAAATAATAATAATAATAATAATAATAATAATAATGATGATGATGATGATGATGATGATGATGATGATGATGATGATGATGATGATAATGATAAGACCTATTGCTAGTGTATATATATATTTCTACCAGCTTTTGGCATGTTTAATCGTTTAAATGAAATACAGGCAGATGTAGTCTGTATGTTTTAATTTCTGTAGAATTGTTTTGTTTTATTTGTTCATTTATTAGCTTTTATCGCTTGATCCTGGTCATGTTAATGGTGGATTATAGGGCATGAGGGAACATCAGTGGCCATGGGGCAGGAATCCATCATTCCATTACAGGGCAATGACATGCAAACTCGTTTTACTTCCTGGAAGGGTTTTAGGAGGTAGGAGGAAACCGGAGAGCCCAGACTAACACCATTATGTGGCCATTCATTTTTCACCATACAAATTGGGTGTTGCCTCTGTTTAGTGTGCTCTCGCTTGCTATTTCCAACCCAATATCCAGAAACCTGGATTCTTAATCTCTGAGAGGACAGTTTGATCTGATGTGCTCATAATAAAAAACCTTTTAGTTACACATTGACTATACGAAAAAGAAAACCTAAACCTAAAAAATCTCGGAAGCACGTGTTTATTTAATGACCCACACTGAACCCTTTGATATAAGCTCTGTAAGGTCCACTAGCCGCTTACATTCTTTACATACTAAATTGTGCTAGAGTGGAAAGTGATCATTTCGTTTTATTTCTGTATTTAATTATGGTGTGTTTGGAGTTTAGATTGCTGTAAAGTTCTTTTGCAGTGAAACAGACACTGATACAAAATGAAGGCAGGTAGGGTAGCATGTAAAAGAAAAAAGGCACCAGATAATACAGAAAAAGAGCTGCAAATTGAAATGATGTGGATTGATAGCGAGCGAGAGAATGCTGACACATCATAGCATGAGTCATTGTTTAAAAATTGCCTTTGCAACAAAAGATATTTTAGTAGCTGGTTACTCAAATTAACAGTGTGATATGCGAACAACAGCATGTTGTGCAAATCCAAATGCAAAAGCAATAATAACCGACATCTTTACAATTCAAATACAATAGAAAAAGCTGTGCTGTGCTGTGTGTGTAAAAAAGGAGTGCTGGAGCACAGCACACATTATAGATGTCCCAGCTGACTTCGTTTTTTTTCAAGAACATTCATAACATACAGTTATGAGCTTATGCCAAGTCAGGCATCAAATATGGATTAAGCTGTGTGAGAAACCTGAAATAGCAAAATGTCTGATCCACTCTATTAGCCTCAGAATGATTTTTTATTGTGAATTCTATGATTAATACAAGCAGTTATGAAACTGTCAGTATTTGCAGAGCTCTTAACCAGAAATGTGACTAACGCTATATAAGGGATAAAACAGTTATTGCAGTTATTGGATCATTAATAACAAGAGGTGTGATGTGATTCTTTTATAATAGCAGGTTGTTATTCCGCTGACACTACATCAATGGGCAGATGATCACATAAAAAAAAAAATAATAATAAAAAAAAATATTAATGAAAAACACTTCCTACATTTTGCATACTTCCTGTGATCATGTACATTATAGCAGCTGTAAACAGTTGTTTCCTTGCCAGCTACGCCTTTCTTACTTTATATTAATGTTAACAAGACAAAAACAATTGTTAAATAAATGTCTGCTCACATCAATAGTTTTTTGTTTGTATTTGTTAAAACATAAAGAAAATGTAATAATCATTATCATCTGTGTGGAATGACCAAGTTGTTAATATAGAAACAATAATATAGCAAAACAAGCACACCGAAATCACATTAAACACATTAGAATAAATAACAAATAATAAACTACTGCATTATTATTCTAGTTTGAGGATGTATTACTGTCGGATGTTAGTGTCGCTTTTTAAAAGTCTACATGAAAAGCATTGGGATGCACCCACTGTAGTTGAAGGTTAAAATGATATTAGTTGATGGAAAATAGGTCTCTTATAAGCAAAAATAGCCTGTTATTGATTAATACATTATTGGTTATTACTTTGGTCTTTACAATGACCAAACAATACAATGCAATACAATACAATGATGTGTGATTTCCACACCATCTCCCAAAGAGTCCATCAACATAAGACATAAGTGTAGCTAACATGCCATGCCTGGATGGGCTTCCTGTCCAGAACAAGACATGAAAGGATATATTGTGGCTTTGTAAGCAGCACTCAGGATGACATGTCAAGCTGTCACCAGTGTTATATTTTTTATAACAGCGAAGGATGGTTGAAGCTGTGATGGAGAATAAAGAGAAATAAGGTGGCTGTGGCTCTGCGTGAAAGGTCAGATCTACTCCTGTGGCTCTTTTTTTTTATATCCACTCATCTCAAGGAGAATCTTGTTTCTCATTGTTTTTCTCTCTTTAAACCAGGTGTGGCATTACTGTAATCTGGCCAACCTCTAACGAAATGTCAAGTGGATTATGAATCTGGACAGCTTTAAATCAGAGTCCTCAGCAACGCTCGCTCACCAACAGGTGCAGCTTACGAACCACTTCCTCTCCATGGTGACTCATTCTCACTGAGCGTACTTAATTAAATCTCGAAAATATGAGGCAAATGAATTTAGGTTTCAGCACAAAAAAAGGTAGAATCAAGGCAGCATGCATGCAGCATTTTAAGTATATTATTCACTTGTTTAAAAGTGTTTTGGTGCCAGTTTAACAGTCTTTTAGTAACTAATATTTAATAAAACAATAATTACACAAAAACTAATAGAAACGGTGTCATTATGAGAGTCCAGGTTCCTTGGACTCTCATAATGACACACCTTTTCTATTAGTTTTTGTGTAATTAAAAGAAAATAGAAAACATTTTGTGTTATTTCAGGTGCACAATTTCTTTGTTAAAATAAGATCGAAGTCAAAAAAAGCCACCACTGCTATGACATTTATGATGTACGTTATAAATCCTTTTATAAGATTTATAAAGTAAAGGTTTACACAGGAGGTTGTTGCATGTGCCAATGAATGTTAGCTATACCATGTGATTGGATTGGATTTGAAAGATAGCTGATGGTTACTAAGTGCTGCAGTGTATGTGTGTGTGTGTGAGTGTGTGTGTGCATGTGTGTGTGTGTGTGTGTGTGTGTGTGTGTGTGTGTGTGTGTATGTGCGAGTGACCTTCTTTTGACAAACCCTTCTAGGTTTGTCAAAAAGAACATGTAGCTAAGGGCAATGTACTGTTCTTTCAGTGTTTGCATTATTACAATATCATGTAACAGTTTAGTTTAAATAGAAACACAGTCATCTAACAAATGCTCTTGTGGTCCCACCTCCTAACATGGTTGAAAACCTCATAGTATCTACCCTTGAGAACTCTGGGAGGAGCTCGAATATGTCTAAAATACTGTGGCTCCCTGTGCACAAGCTATAATTCTGTCATCTTAAACAACAATGCAGTACCTTAGAGAAATTGTAAAATTATAAGCAGCCACTGGAATCTATGGCACTCAAACCTGCCAGTCCCATTAAATCTCTTTCTGTTTAAGGCTTCTGCTGAAGTCTTAATATAGCTGATGACCACTACACTAAGAGAATCCAAAGCTTTTAAGAGGTTTATTAATAATTTTTCCTAATGATTTACCCCATAATATTGAATGTTGAAATCCTATTATATTTCATAGATATTGCACCTATTTGTGTGCAAAGAAAATGTAGATAACAGTGCCTTTGAACTCTCAATTCTGATTGGTCAAAAGATATTGATTCATTTTCTACAACAACCCTGACAGCAAGGTTCATGTCAGTGCACTCATTCTGATTTGCTGTTGTATCTATAGGAATAACTAATAAAAAAGTATAATGTGTTTAACATCGACGGAATAAAACATAATTGTTGATACAGCTACATTTTCTTTTAGGAGGTGTTTATTAAGTACTTTTGGAAGGCCTTAAATCTTAAAAGACAGTAGCAGTCAGAGACAGAGAGCTGTGTGGCTTGTTGGTAACATGACAGGTATTGAATAGAGAACCTGGTGAGGAAATGATGATTAACATGACATACAACACAATATGACATGATAACATGAATATAATATTAGTTATAATGATAATAAGAATAATAAGAAGAAGAAGAAGAAGAAGAAAAAGAAGAACAAGAACAAGAACAAGAACAAATAAACAAACAAAATAGTATTTTTTTAACTACGAGATAAACTAAATAAAGAAGAAATAAGGCACACAATAGGAGGAGAATATCTTCTCTTTTTCATTGAGCATCCAAATTGAGTAAAAAGTTTAGCATTCAGTAATATGTTATAGGATGTTTTTCAAATACATTACTTAATAATAAGAATAATCGTTATATGTCAATTTATATCAAAATAATCTTAATAGTGTTTTTGCTTTGTACATCTGAATGAATATAATATGCATTTCATTAGAACAAATCTCAGCAAAGATATTGTAAGTATAAGTGATGTTAGTAAAAGCAGAATTTATTTAGTTGGAAGCTCTCCTAAAATAGCAGTCTGTGGCTTACTGGGTGTAATGGGTAAAGTTGTGAGATGGTTCAGAAAATGTCAATTGTACACATGGGGGAATGCTGTACTGACTGGGGTCACACTCTCCTGCACACAACCTTATTTGTGCAGTAGCTGCACTGACCTGAGCCGGAGGAAGAGCAGCAGCAGAATCTTTGCCATACGAGGCAGACAAAATAGGAACAACATTGTGCTTGCTTCAGCATCTGTGAGACAAAACCACTGAAGCAACTTCTCCAAAAGCGTGTCAGAGTTTTCAGCAGAACAGGTATGAATTGATGTTGTATCGCATGGGTTTGGTGTTGATATTGCAAAATATGTGAGAAAAGAGGGGGTGGGGGTTCAAATAGAATGTGAATTGAGCCTGATTATTCAACAGTGGTTAGCCCAAAGCTGACATAAATATTAATATGTGTATGTGACTGCTGTCCTTTGGGTTTTTTTCAACCACATTCACATGGAAAATAGGCCAATTATAACATTTAGCATCTTTGGCTCAGAGGGGTAATTAGTTCATTTAGGCAGCTGTGTTAATTGCACAAAAGGAACAAGCCATAAACAAGTTCTGTTTTGCCCTAATCTATTTAATTAATTGTACTCCTTGTGTTTCCCGAAACTTCAAAGTCAAACAAGAGCATACTGGAGTGCCCTCACTCCACTTTAACCAACCCATTAAATCAAGTAGAGTTCATGGGAGTGTGAATGAGCGGAATGATTGGTTTAGGTTCTGTGACAGTATGTTTTACAATATTAATTATCAGAGTGGGGAAGTTAAGCTTTCACCTCAAATACTGTTACCAATTCAAATACTGTTCATTTCACAGCCATTTAAATCAGAGAGAGCAAATTTACCATTAGTGGAAGGGAAGACATTACTCTCTCCTGCCAATGATAGTAACACCAGCCAATTACAGTTTATGAGGCTAAAAAGTACTTTTCTTTGCAATGCCTGTGTTTCAGTCTTGAACTGGAAGACCTGATACAAAAAATGAGGCTGTCTTCCACAATTGGTTATTTGTTCATTGGCTGTGCAGAAATCTGCCAGTGAGAGTCAGATAGGCAAAAAGCGAGAAAACAAAAAGGGTCAGCCAGTAAAATGTCTCGTGCTCATGAACACAATTCACTTTCACAATAACAGTGAAAGCTTTTCACAGCACAGAGAATAAGGTGCTGCTCCCAATTTTTTCTTCTCTCTCCTTTGTTCCCTTTGATGCCTCAGTGAAAAGAGGACCTCATCTCAAAGCGGGTCAAAAACAAAACTAAAGATTAGGGGGAAAAAAATGAACGGTGGAAAAATGTCACTTGGTCCTTGACAGTGGCACATTTCTCCTTGTTTCTTATTTTTTTTCATTGTAAACATACCTTATAGGCTATGTTGTATAGGATTCATCTTCCTTTCTGTCTGTCTTTTTTCATGCATTCAATTCTATGAATTTCTGTCTGTATAGCATTTTACCAATGAACATTGAAATCAGTATTGAAACATTTAGAATATATATTTTCAGTAATATATAAACTCTGAATATAAATGTGAAATGTACACATTTATCCATGATAAGCAAGCCAGAGATCATGGTGATAAGAAAAACTCCCTAAGATGATACGTGAAAGAAACCTTTTGAAGAAAAGGAAACACATCCTTAACTGAGTGATGCCAAAAACAACTGTTCACTGTTTCAATTGAGTGCAAAATCATATTTCAATTGCAGTCCACAGAAATGTTTTTTTTCTCCATTCTTAGTATTGCCTTCCCTCAAATCTTCATTGTTTATTCCATTATTTGCTTCCTTTCTCAGTTCTTTAAGACTGAACACAGAATGTCTACAAGGATGATCCAGTCCAGTGGAAACAAAAAGGAGCAGAGCTCAGACTTCCACATGTCTGCTTCCAGCAGCTCTTATTCCATCAGTTCCACGTGTCTGCGCAAGGTCACACACCTCTCCAAGGTGCTCGAGGGTAAGACAAGAACATACAAGATCCAATGGTGTTTTCAAGTCACTTACCATTAAATCTAAATCAATTGTCAAGCCATAGAGCACAATTTAAAATAGGTCTGAACTTCATCTTCACACGCAAGTTCAGTCCAAAGTCTCTAATCTGATACTCAACGAAATTCCCAATTACAGTGCTGGCTGGGTGAAGGGGTTCTGAAGTTATAGTGATTTTGACTACATATAATAAACTAGGTTGTATTCATTTTCTCTAGGTTTTCTTTCCTGAGCTTGGGTTACTGTTTGCGTGGAGTTTGTGTAAATGTTATTTTTGTGCTAAATTGTCATTACTGTAGGTATGCATTCAGTATTGTAAGGATATTCTATTTGTTATTGTCCTGACTAATTTGAAAACTAAGTTTTTAATTAAAATTCTAAAAGTCATCAACAGTACAATAGCATTACTATGACATGAAACTAATTTATTACATTCATTAATAATTATCAGCCTATGTACATTGGCTTTCCAAGAATGAATAGCAAAGCCACCAAGCTCCTGAAATCTCAGATCTACTTACAAGCCAAGAGGATCATTACTTAAACAGGATTTACATCAATCTGAGAACTTAAATAATACATCTCTTTAGATGTAATAATAGAAATAATACATCTCTTCACAAATCACAAATGGCAACCAATCGAACTGCATATTGCCAGTAAATATTCACAAAGAAATGTGGCTTAATGATAAACTAAAAGGCTCATTATGGTAAAGCCAGAAACAAACAACAGAACATCAAACTTTCTGTGTAGGCTCTGCTCTTGAAAGCTTTTATTTCTGTAGAACTAAGCACTGGCTGTCAGTGCCAGAGACTACAGACTTGGGCAACAGAAATGAATAATGTTTTGTTGATTTTTTTTAATTCATTTGATATTCTTTGTTAGCTATTTCTTATTTAACATCAAACATGGCAGATGTTCAACAAGCTTTGCTTTGCCTCAGTCTGCAATGATTCATTGAATGGGATAATTATAATGAAAATGAAAAAGCAGCTATGAATGTTTTCTCATTGTAATCTTCAGCAATTGTTGGCACTTAGAAGAATGATGTAGATCAGTATATTTGAGTATTGATTTAATGGTTGTTTGTGTGTCTATATTTAATGCCTGTATGCATCTATACTGTACTGTGTAAGTGTGTGTCGTATAAAACGTACATTTTTGTCTTACAGAGCAGACTGCAGTGCAGCGTAAGACTTCTGCTGTGATGGAGTCATTCGTCCAGGTGCAGAAGAGCTCTGAAATCCCTCCGGGAGAGAGTATTCCTGAGTTTGAGGAGAGACCTCATCCTGTTACAGCTCAGGAAGGTGAAATAATCTTACAGCTCACTTCACTGGCAAAATATCACTTCGATATAAATTCTATATATAGGCAAATTTTGTTATTGCTTTAGTAACACTACAATTATTAATCATATTATAACTTATACTGCAAACTCCATAAACACAACACTGAGTAAATAAACAGTTTACATCTCAAGCGGAAGAAAAGATCTTTGTTAAAGAAATCAAATCTGTGACTGCCTATACCAATCAGTCACAAACATCAGTTATCATTATCACAAATTGTCAAAATAATAACACCACAAGCTTTTAATTTAAATTAAACTCCTTTTCACGTAACAACAGTCACTCCTACATAATCCGACATAACCGCCTCCTACATAAACACATTACACAGGAATGGTGAGAAATATCACACATCTCAAATTAGCACAACCTGGCTAACATTGTTAACAAAATACATTCCAAACACCCTCCCATAATCAACAAACTTATATTTAACTTAAATTTTTTGGCAGATCCTTAAGAAGAAGCTCTGTTCTAGCTCTGTTAGTCATTTTAATCAATAGTCAAATAAAAAAAATGCCTGATTTGGATGCCAGGACACCACAATACATTATGCACTGGATTTTTGCAAGCAGTTATATTGTGTCTGTTAGTTACAGACACAATTCAGGCAACCACATCCTTTTTAGCATCAGTAACTATAATCTGTGCATAATAAAAGTAGAGTGTTGATTTTAAAGCTGTAATTCTAGATTCCCATTTACTTATAGGAAGTAATTACACTTTTATTTCAGAAAATTACTGTGGTGTGGGTTTTTAATGACCTCTGTAGGTAAATCTATAGTAATTACAGAAATGTCTGGTACATAAAATATTTTCTCTGCTGGATATTAAGGTAGTTAATAGTTTATACTTTATACAAACTAATACATTTAGGTGATGATTATACAAAATACCTTTCATATAACAAAGTGTATACAACTGTCTATGGTTTATAGTGCAAAATATTTCTTAGACCTTATTGAGAAAATATGCCCTTATAAGTACTAAACGGTGCATTTTTAAGAAATGTATACATTACAAATAGTGAAATACAATAGCAATGCAAAGAAATGGCAATGAAACTTGATACTATCTTAATTTGGCATGACTTCTTAAAAAATGTGCTGTCAGTTCAATATTATGAAACAGATTCTATTGATTTCATTCAATTTTTCAACCATTTGTTACTTACAGTTCCTTCTAATTACTTAATAGTAGTACTGCTGTACAAAAATAATCTTGTGAACAAGATATATATCGGAAATAAAGTTTTAATAATAATAATAATAATAATAATAATAATAATAATAATAATGATAATAACAATTAATTAATTTTATGTTTTGGTATGTTGGTCAATAAGCCAAATGTGTCCCTGTACATGTAACATACTGTAGTCAGACTTTTAATTAACAAGCTCTGCATGAATAGTGTAATAGTTACAGTGTATGGGTGTGTTATGAGGCTTAATAATAATACACATAGATACTGTTGATGAGATCTTTATTAATACTTTTCACCTTTATATTTTTTTTTCTTTGTGACCACCAATACTAAGATGTGGTGGCTGCCTTTACTCAGTTACAAAATTTCCTAAAATATCTTTACATTTTACTCAGCAATTTAGATCAGCAGCAGCTTTGCCACATCTTTGTTTTTTCCAGTAACATATGAATTTTATTTAATTTAATTTAATTTTTTATTTGAGTTTTTATTAGCAATCAATTAATAGTATAGATGTTATAGTGCAAAATATATTTAGGTATGATACATTTGCTCATTAAACAAAATAAAATGTAATTTGGAAAACAGATGTTCTTAGCTCCCTGTCTTGTAATCACAAGCTGGTACACTCTGTCTATCTGTGATCCTAGACTGGGTCGTGATAATCTGTGTAAAAAACTGTCCCATATCTGTTATAATGATCATAATCATCTGTTTATATATTACAAATTTTACATTACACATTTTAAATACACATGTACCATGAACAAAATGAAAGTGAGAGGACTGTTATTAGATTTGAATTCTTGGTTGTTGGTACATTTTTATTTATTATTTTTTTAATCAGTGTTCTTAGTTGTTCAGAACACCAGAAACCTTATAAAGCCATAGCTTTAGTGCTGAAGAAAACATTTCTCTCAGTCACAAGCCCTTTGCTTGCCGATTGTAAAAAAAATCTTTTAGACAGATCTAAAGAAGGTGCTTTTTGATTTATACATTGTTAAGTCCATCAGAGCACAGCAATGATCATCATGATATAGGGAAAGAACAGAAAATTGCTGTGCTGCTGGCAGAAATGGCACAGCTGTGAATTTTCTTTATGTGAATCATATAAGTTATGGCCAAATCAACCAAGGTCTGGTCATTTTACATTTAAATAAAGTGCATGACACAACAATATTTTAAATCTACTTTTGTTAAATATGTGTCATAATATCATTTTGCAGGGGATAATGCTGTCTTCAAAGCAAAAGTATCTGGCAACCCCACTCAAAACGTGACCTGGGCTAGAGAAAGTGGCAAGCAGCTGACTGAGGGTGCAAAGACTTTCTACGATGACATAAATAAGCATTATATATTAAAGGTGAGGGATCAGTCAAAGCTATGTATTTCAGGCTTCTGAGTACATTCTGTGCTTCTAGATGCACATAGAAAAAAAAATTATTGGATCAGTTTATAATGTAAAATCCACAGCAGAAACCATGGCATTTTCATCAGTGACATTTTAAGTATTCTACATGAGTGAAAGATGCAGTACATCATGCAATGTATAATGATATGGTGATGAAGTTCTTTATTTCCATAATTTCAGCATGTCCCTGACAAGGTCTTAGCAGACCAAAGACATTTGGTTTATTAATATAGTGTGATGTAATGTACCACATCTAACACAATAAATCAAGTTGCAATGATACATGAGTGAGACATGAACTACCAGCAGCAGTGACTCTGTGGATTCTGCTTGGTATAATGTAAAAGTCTTCTATGTTGCGTTCTTTTTTTTCTTTTAAGTGTTTCTCATACTGACTCCTTTACAGAAAAGTCACATATACTTCATTTTCAGTTTCACGTGATCACATATTATTCAGATGTAATTAAGTCACCTTTTAAGTTTTAGGGGATAATGTGCTGAAATGCATTTTATTCTCACAATTCCATGTGGAGAAACGTAGGATTACATGTGCTTTTCATGTATGTGTTTTTTTTTCTGTGTGAAAGAGTCAGTGTAGTAAGTTTTCTACTCACAGTTTAAATGCCTCAACAACACTCCCATTTATCAAGAAAGCATGGTTAGTAAACATTTAAAGAAAGTAAATGAGTAGATTTTGTATTGTGTGCTATTTCCAAAGAAGCTTAATTTGCCATTAGGAAGTAATTAAGATGTGCTTCCTGATATATTCATTGCTTTCCACCATCTGGTTTATGACTGAGAAAAGCTCCAAAAGTGCAGAGTTAATCTATAGATGCCAAACTGCTCCCTGTTGGCCATTTGGAGTACTGCAGTTTTCAACTCCGGAGTTAACTCATGCACTTCACGGAGTTTATCTGTTTTAAAAGGTCATTATGCCTTTAATGCATAATTTTCTTCCTTTTTTATCTGATGTATTTTCATTACCTTATTAGATTAAAAATCTAAATCTCGAGGATGCTGATGTGTACAAGTGCATCGCATCTAACAACCATGGGGATGCCATTGTTTCCTTCTCACTGATTGTTACTGAAAGTAAGTTTTTTTAATCAGTTACAAGTATTACAAGAAGAGGATTTTACATTATGAACTTGTAGTCTTTTTTATTTACTGTCTTTCATCTCTTTAGATCCTGCACTGGACTTTAAGAAAAAGCTGAAGAAACGGTAATGATTTTGGCAAATTTACATTCACATGTTTCAGAGTAATTTTGAGTCCAGGAAAAAACACACTCTGCTTGCAAAGTTTCAACTAAGACTTATTCCCTAAACCTACCCCTGACTTAAACCACTATCCATATATTGCCGTTTACAGTTTTGTCAAAAAAGCAAGAGCAGCATTATTATTAAATAAACGCATGTGTTACCTGTTCCCATCCATTTTACTAAATATCCATTTTGCCACATCCCAGGTGTATTACACTGTATGTTTTGCTTAAAGATTTGTAAGCAGTAATACTATGATGCAGGAGTGTAGAGAAACGAGAGAAGAAGCCTCCAACTGAAGAGGAGATGCTAAAGATTTTGGCTGGAGCTGACAAAAAGGACTACGAGCGCATCTGCGCTGAATATGGTTTCACTGACTTCAGAGGAATTCTCAAAAAACTCAAGGAGATGAAGAGAAATGTGGATGTGGAAGTGGGTATCAAATGGAACAGCTATATAATAAATAGTCTTTAATGCAGTTCATTTTAGATAGCAGTCATTTTAGATTATTAAACTTATGCATCACTGTAGTTATTGAATAAATCACAATTATTGGGTATTAAATACCATGTATTCCTTAGCAAGGATTCTTAAACCATTCAAAATGAATACATTTTTTAGTTTCAAAATACTTCATTGGCATGATTGTTTATTAAAAATAGTGACAAAGCAGTAATAAAAAATAAGTGCAAAATAAAAATAAATAAACAAACCAAACAACCAACCACCCAAAAAATAGATAGATTTGGAATTCTTTTCAGAAATTATTTTGTATTCTTATGCTGCTTTACCCTCATCAGAAATGTTTGCACACACTGATCACTATCTGTTATCAGATGGTTAAAGTTCTGAAGCCTTTGGAGGACGTAACAGCAAAGGCAGATTCCAATGTTGTTCTTGACACCATTTTGGAGTTGAAAGATCCAAATATGAAGATGCTTTGGTTTCAGGTAAACTGGTTTGCTTATTACTTTGTCCTCACGCTCTGTTTTTAGAAACAAAAAACAATCATTATATTAAAATTTGGTGGATGCGATGAATTTTAACATCTTACAACTATATATACAGTACAGACCAAAAGTTTGGACACACCTTCTCATTCAAAGAGTTTTCTTTATTCTCATGACTATGAAAATTGTAGATTCACACTGAAGGCATCAAAACTATGAATTAACACATGTGGAATTATATATGGAATTATATACATAACAAAAAAGTGTGAAAGAACTGAAAAATGTCATATTGTAGGTTCTTCAAAGTAGCCACCTTTTGCTTTGATTACTGCTTTGCACACTCTTGGCATTCTCTTGATGCACTTGTTGGCCCTTTTGCCTTCACTCACTTTGTCCAGCTCACCCCTAAACCATCTCGATTGGGTTCAGGTCGGGTGACTGTGGAGGCCAGGTCATCTGGCGCAGCACCCCATCACTCTCCTTCTTGGTCAAAAAGCCCTTGATGCCTTCAGTCATGAAAATAAAGAAAACTCTTTGAATGAGAAGGTGTGTCCAAACTTTTGGTCTGTACTGTATATATATTATATATATATATATATATACACACACACCAAATATTTTCCGGACTATAAGCCGCGTTTCCCCACGTTTTGAACCCCGCGGCTTAAACAACGAAGCGCCTTATTTATATAGTTTTTCCCGGTTTCACAAACTTCAAGCCAAAAAACTGAACCCCATAACATTAGACCAATGAAATTTCCGAATAGAAACGAAAAACGCACCTCACCTGTGTTCTGAGCTGCACGGCTTCGGGAGAAAAAACGTCCACCGGTGGTGATTTTTAAACGCAGGACGATGCCAAAAGAAATACTCTCGAGAGAAATAGTTGTGAAAGGAAGGAGGAAGACAGTGAACAATTACTTTCTTGGTTGGCTACTGTTTAGATACAAGCCGTAGTAACGTGTTGAGTCTGGGTCATGGGAGAGCTCACTATCTCCAGTTGCCACAGAAATCATATAAGCACAGACAGGTTTCCAAAACTCGTGCTTTTTTATTTTTCTTGGCAACAGCGTTACGGGTTAGTCAAAGAAACTTAAAAATGAGCATCAGAAAATAATAATGACATATTCCTCGGTCTCCACACATGCAGTAATACCGGGAAAATGCGGCAGGCATTTCCCAAAATGCCGCTCTGCTCTTAAAGGAGCCACAACATATTTCACCTGTTACACAGAGTAACAGACACTGTCTTTCATAAATCCTGTGTAAAGTTCATTAGTTTCAATGTAGACAGGTGCGGCTTATTTATGTTCAAAATAAAAATCTTTGTCAAATTGGCTTATATATGGGTGCGCTTTATAGTCCAGAAATTACGGTAGATAGATAGATAGATAGATAGATAGATAGATAGATAGATAGATAGATAGATAGATAGATAGATAGATAGATAGATAGATAGATAGATAGATAGCACTGTTGCACTCAACTAAAATATAATCATGTTGTTTGTTTTCTTTATTTAAAAGAGCCACAAATATTAATTTCCTGCTCTAATTACAATAACAGACATGGAATTAAATAAACAATGTACAATCTGCAGTTTCTTCATTGAGCTGCAATTAGGGAAATCAATTTTTTTATTGGTGTTAACTACAGGTGTAAAGGGTTAATGTAGTCTGTCTGGACTTTGTGTGTTTTTGACTGTGCATGTGTGTGTGTGTGTGTGTGTGTGTGTGTGTGTGTGTGTGTGTGTGTGTGTGTGTGTGTACATAACCATTTGTTATTCAGGGCAACGAGTTGCTGCGGATCCAGTACTCTCATGGGAAGTATGAAGTTAAACAGTTGGGTACTAAACACATGCTGTGCATCTCCAGTGTGTGTATTGCCGACTCTGGCACATACACTCTAAAGGTTGGAGAAAAGATCCTGTCTGCTAAGCTCACTGTCATAGGCAGGTATCCTCACTACACCCTGTCTGAATTTGTCTCCTTTCAAGATACAAAAGCTCTGTTTAATATATATAATCTATACATATATTCAAGCTTTTTCCTTATATTCATTCACAAATTAAAAAAGTTCAGCCTGAAAAACACTGAAAAAATGAAAGAATTTCAGTAGGATGCCAAAGTCTGATCATGCCTTTGCTTGAATCTCTCTTTGTGTAAATCTCTCTGTCTGTTAATTGTAGATGAACCGCTAAAGTTCGTCACAGATCTGAAGCCTTTGCGAGTAATGGAGAGACAGACTGCTGCATTCGAGGTACGGCTCTCTAAGAAGACTGACAGCCCTTTGGTATGGCAGTTTAAAGGGAAGGAGCTAAAACGAGATGAGAAGTTTGATGTGAGTGTGTCTGACGATGGCTTAACATACACTTTAAAGATTAAGGATGTGCGTCCCAGTGATACGGGTGACTATACAATCAGCATTGGGGATCTGACTACTACAGCCTCTCTCTTTATTGAACGTAAGAGACTTCAAATATTTTTCAAATACAGATATTCTTAATTTATTAGCACATAAATCACATCATATTTATCATATTCTTGACATATAAATTTTTTAATAAGCAATTATGCCTATAATTATTCATAGCCTTGTATTCAGTACATTTTACATTAAAAGTATCTGTAAAACTGTACCTGTTCTGTCAATCATTTTTTTGTTCTGTCTGATTCTCTTAATCAGGAATCCCTATCAAGTTTGTGAGTCATATAAAGAATGTACATGTGAAGGAAAAGGGCAAGGCCAGGTTAGAGGCTGAGATGAGCTCGAAGGATGTACATGTGAGGTGGTTAAAGGATGGAAAAGACATCACTAACAACCAACGATACACCTTCATGAAGGAAGGCAAAAGAGCTGAACTTATCCTCGAAGACTGTGAGCTGTCAGACAGTGGAGAATATACCATAATGTGCACGCAAGATAATGACACCCATGAGTATTATAGCTCCTCAAACCTCACTGTGGATGGTAAACAGCCATATCTGATGAGATTACATGTTGTGGAATTGTCTGTGTCCATGTGCTGCTTATAGATAGGACCATATAGGTAGGATGGTAGGAAGGTGAATGGACAAAAATAAAATGGATGAATGGGTTAATAAGACCCATTGCAACATATGGATGGATGGATGGATGGATGGATGGATGGATGGATGGTTGGATGAATGAATGAATAGATGGATAAATGAATTCATGTTTAAACTAAAATGCCTTTTAAATAATTTATGTCAGAAATATGGATTGACAAATAGATAAAATAGATAGATCGATTGATAGATAGATAGATAAAACCGATTAAATTAACAGAAGGAATTAACACACTAATTAATCAATGGATGGATGGATGGATGGATGGATGGATGGACTGCATTTTCCTTGCATTTATAGCTTTTTATAGAATTGTGGATAAATAGATGTATGGATTGAAGAATATACAAATGAACAAACACATTTCTTTACATTTGTCTAATATGTGGTTATAAATATTTGCAGAGAGATTTGCCACAGTGAAAAGTGGAATGTCAGATGTTAAGTGTTCCACAGGCTCAGACACAGAACTTTGTGTGGTTTTGGATGATGAGAAAGTAGATGGTGTCTGGCTAAAAGATGGAAAAGAGGTATGAGTCTTTTATTAATCTAATCATACACTGGTCAGTATGCACTACCGAATGAGTAAGACTGTAAATGTATGTCTTAAGTTGCAGATTACAGATCTGAGTGGGCTGCAGGTGATAAAGCAGGGGGCAGTTCATAAGCTGGTGTTCAATAATGTACAGGAAGTACATGGGGGCAGATACTCTTTTATTGCTAAAGGAGCTGAGAGTGAGGCAGTTCTCCGTATAGCAGGTGATCCAAACTCTACAAGAAAGAAAGATTTTCTGCATATACTATATATAAGATTTGGATGCTTTAATGCAGTCAATGCTTCAGGTTTTCTTTTCACATTGATTGTAATTGTGGTTCGAAAATTTGCAGCATTACTTGTTTGATACTTTGTTAATGGACAGTTATTAAGTAAATTATACAACTGCATTTTTTTTGTTTTAAAAACATTTCTTTTTTTAACTCAACTTCCACTTTATTGTGTAATCTATGACTTTTATTTATCAATAAAATCTCTATTGCATGGAAATCTGAGCTGAGTAAAACTGTTCCTGTAGACACTCCTGTTATTGATCACACAATACTGGAAACACTATCCAGCCAGCCGGTGACTGTGAAAGCTGGTGAAGCAGCAATCATCAGGATCCCCTTCAAGGGCAAACCCCCCCCAAAAGTGGCATGGTATAGAGATGGGTTGGAGCTGGTGGAAGACAGCCGAACTGTGATCGAATGCAATGGCGCCTCCAGCACTTTGATACTCAGTAAATGTGTTAGAGAAGATAGTGGTACTGTCACGCTTAAACTTAAAAGTGACTGTGGCTCAGCTGCTGCCACTGTACAGCTCAATGTAATTGGTAAGAACATGGCTAAAATATCTGCCTTATAAACTAGCACAGTATTACAATGTTTGTATAGGATGTTTCATTAAAATTGTGTATATACTTATATATTTTATTTTGGTTTCTCCTCCGTATATGTCATGTAATTTTCGTACTTCACACTATAAATGACATTTGAACTTGCACAATGACAAGTCACTGCAGTGTTTCAAAATTCAGCAAAATCTAAAGATGTATTTTTCTTGCTCTCTAGACCGTCCTAAACCCCCTCAGGGTAAAGTGGATTTTACGGAGTGTAGCAGCAAGTGCATAACCATGAAGTGGAAAGCACCACGAGATAATGGGGGGCAGAAGGTGACCAGCTATGTTATAGAGAGGCGCATGGCTGGAAAAAAGTCCTGGACCAAGGTTGGAGAGGTGTACAGAGACACCACCACATTCTGTAATGACAACGTTGAGGAGGGAAAGGCATACGAATACCGCATTAGAGCAGTCAACCCGCTGGGTGTGAGTGAGCCTTTAGAAACTGAGCAGGTCTTCGCTGGAGAGCCTATTGGTGAGTGCCTATGGTATTAGTCAGACATTGCTGCATAATTGTGCAGTTTATAAAATTACTTTAATGAAAACTATACTATGTATAATATCGATATTCATATAATAACTCACTGTCTTGTTTAGAGCCTCCTGGTATGGCTCCACAGCCTCAGATTACTGATGTGACTAAAGACGAGGTCACGGTTATGTGGGTTCCTCCAGCGCAAGATGGTGGTGCTCCTGTTTTGGGTTACAATGTGGAGAGGAGAAAAAAAGGGAGCAGTATGTGGGTGTCTGTCTGTAAAGAACTAATCCAAGGTAAATGCAGTACTGTTTCTGAACTTCTGTAGAACCTAAATAAAAAATACACTTTGCCATGTCTGCTACTCAGACAACCTATTCTTACAACTACACTTAAAGACACTCCTTGTCTAAAATGTTTCTGACATTTTACAGCTGTTTATCTTATGTTGGTCTCATTAGAGTGTTTGGTCTGAAAAACTTTTATTGATGTCAGACTCATTTGTGAGATGCCATTTCTAGGGGATTCTTTGTTTTCATCTTGCTGCATTTTGCTCTGTCTCAATTATAATAAAGCCCATACCCCATGAGTTTTTGGTCTTGTTCCAGACACAAAGTGTACAGTAGGCAGTCTAGTAGAAGACATGGAGTATGAGTTCAGAGTAACTGCTGTTAACAGAGCTGGAGAGGGAATTCCTAGTACAGTGTCAAACTCAGTACTGGCCAAAGACCCCACACGTAAGCCATTTAGATAACAATCATCAGTAAAACAACTGTGGTTGTAATTTCACTTTGCTATTTCTTTTTCATCTCACTTCTTCTCATTTGCTCTCTCTCAGGTGCCCCTGGCCTTGTTAGAAACCTTCACGTAACAGACTCATCCAACACCTCCATATCACTAGCATGGTGCCCCCCCGAGATGGGAGATGATCCCTCTGGCTATATCCTAGAGGTTTGTTCTGAACATGCAAAAGAATGGAGCAAGTGCACCAAAATTCCCATCACTAGCGCCTCATATATTGTTGGCTGCCTGCAAGAGAAGATGAAGTACTTCTTCCGTATCAGAGCTGTTAATGAGGGTGGCATTGGAGAACCGATAGAATTAGAACAAGGAGTTCTAGCTATGCCACCACCTGGTAATATATTCACTGCAGTATTTAAAGTCACAGTTTTGAGTGATAATTAGTTTTTGTGACATTCTGACGGTTTTGAACCAACTATTACTGAATTTGAGTATTTATCAATCTCAAGTTACTGCTCTGGTGAGCTAAATGAGTTCAGTGGTTTACATGAATCTATGGCAGTTGATGATATATTTATTTTTTTATCTGCACATTTTTATCTGCAATTCTGCAATCCTGTACAGAATTGCCCAAGTTTGATATCCAGGCCAAGTTGAAGAACCACGTGGTGGTGCGTGCTGGATGTGCACTATGTATTCCTGTTTCCTTTAGTGTAAGTATTCCAGTTACTCACGGAATCCCGTTACCAGCTTCCAAAAAGTGTTTAATAAAATAGTGTTAGTTTTCAACAAAAGAGCATCTTACTTTGAACATGATCTCTTTTCAGCACTGCTGCATTAGTTAAACAAAATGTAAAAACTTGGTTCAGAAGATGTGGACTGTAATGCAAACCAACCCAATATTTTGGAACTTGTTTTCTGTTTTTCTAGGGCTCCCCTCCCCCAGAAGTGACTTGGCTTAAAGATGGTACTGTGACCAATGGTCGAGAGGTCATAACTAAGAGGAAAAACTATTCTCAGTTCTTCATCAGCTCTTGCCAGCGTTCTGATTCTGGAACCTATCGTGTCAAACTCCACAATAACTGTGGGGAGGTCCACTACAACATCACTGTCCATGTCACTGGTAGTACTGCCATAGCTATATTGATCTTACTATCTTTTAATTTCTATTTTACCGCATTGTTACATGCTTTTGAATCTATCCTTGTTCTAGATGTCCCTCGTCCTCCTAAAAACCTGCATCTGGTGGAGGAGGTCCAGGGCACTGTCACTTTGCAGTGGAATCATACCCCTGACCTTGCTGATGATGAACACACCCATTACATCATCCTTAAGAGAGACACCAGCACTCCCACCTGGTTTACAGCAGCCGAGTGCATCTTCAGCAGCAAATACACAGTCACTGGTCTTTTTCCAGGACGCAAGTATTACTTCCGGGTCATAGCTCGCAATCACATCGGGGAAAGTGACCCCCTGAACACAAAGGAACCTTTTACCATTGAAAAGGAGAATGGTAAGACTAATTACAGCAATACTTACTGAAGAACATTTTCCAGTCCTAGTCAAACTCAATTCACTACTTCAGACTCTGACTATTGTATCAATTACTGTATTAGACATGTGTGGGGTGTGACCTATTGTATCATGGCCTTTTATTGTTGCTGTACAAAATGTATGACTATCAGAGTTAATTTAAACACACTCTAAAATGTCCACTAACACTCAACCCATGGCTGCTCATCAGGGATAAATGCACACCATTCACCTTAACTGTTAAATTCTGTAAAGCTGCTTTGAGACAATGTCTGTTGTGAAAAGCGCTATAGAAATAAACTTGACTTCACTTATGCAAAACAAGATAATTTGAAAAAATAATACATTTGTTTTATTAGATGCCCATTAAAATAGAAATTAACTTTAAAAAGAGATGGCTGCGTTTGAACATGTGGTGTCAGAATGACACACAGTGGACACTACATCTGTGAGTAGAAAGAAAGTTTAGTATGCTGATGTACTAAATACATGATTAGGTACACATTAACTAGTAACAAGTTAATACAAAAATGTTAACAATAAAATATCAGGTTTTCTTAACATTTATAGCTATGCAGTAGAATCCCAGACTAGTTGGTCTCAATGTCTTGAGATTTCTGGGATTCATCAAAATTGGTCATGAATTCAGATTAAAATATTTTTAAAGAAAGTAGAACAAAAAAAAACAGATTTGATATTTGTAGTATGTATATTTTGCTTATAACTTCTAATTCATGACTTTTTGTTCATCTAAACCTACTTTACAGAACACTTCATTTTGCATATGAATCCATTTACACGTGCTCAGCATGACGTCAAACCGGCCTTTATTTTGCCGCTGAAGGATCATGCTGTGCACCTTGGAAATGACTGTACCATGAGCTGCGCCTTTCTCGGCTCACCCATGCCGCACGTGTCCTGGTACAAGGGAGATACTGCAATCTCAGACAATCCTCGTTACTGGCAGAGTAGCTCTGATGGGGTCTGCACCCTGACAATCCCCATCTGTACAGCTCAAGACAGTGGAGAATACATCATGGTGGTTGAGAATAAGCTGGGCAAGGCCGAATGCAAGTGCAATCTGGTTGTTTTTGGTAAGTGGGGCACACAAAATAAAAGCGCTAACATTTCTACTACACTGCATGATGTCACTGAATGATGTTTCTCACTGTTATTCATTGGATTGCAGTGACTGACATGAAAAACGTTTACCTCTGTACATCAATACTAATTCAAATGTTCTTTTTTATGCTGCAGATAAAGATGATAATAGACTGCTTGAATGCCTGACTCAGGATTCTGGAAAAGAAAAACACATTACCTAAGCAGAGTACAAAGCCGATAAACTTATCTGAGGTTCTCAGAGGTTTTAATAAAAACATTACTAATTATCAAATCACAGACAGTTTTTTTTTATAAAGAGCATCTAGGCTGAAATTTTATTAGCAGATAAATTTAGTGAAATTTTAATTCTATTGTGCAATTCATTAAATTTAAATATCATACTCAGGAAAAAAATGCAGACAGATGTAATCAGACAGAATCAGTTATCAGTAAATTGCACCACATAGGATTTTAAAGTGGAAACTAATGTGTTTAGAACATTTCATAATTTCAGTTCAGTTTCTTTTCAATGTCTTGGAACATAGAATAAAATCTCTGACACCTGTTTACATTTTACAGCCTGCATAAGTGCATTCAGACTAAATGTGTGATTCTAAGAAATACCCCCCACCCCCACCCCCCAACTAATCATCCTTCTAAATGCAAAATAGTTTAAGCTTTATTCTGAATTTATTTCCTGAATAGGCCCTATACATTATGCATTCAGATGCAATGCTACTACAGAGACATAAAATATGCAGTATGTCAGCGAATGCAGTCTGCCTTTTATGGTGTTCCTTCAGAACAATACTAATTCCTATTTGTATAGTTATACTAAAAAACAGATCACTAACCCCAAAATACTGTTTCTGATTTGACTAGTGGGAAGTGGACAGAACGATCGGTTAATCATGTAACAGTTCCATCACACGTGTACGAGAAAAAAGACACGAACAACATTAATGAACAACCAACAAGGGTACATAGTGGTCATGTGGACAGTGGGTGAGTTCACATTGAAAATCTAGAGGGTGACATAGTGAATATTCCCTCAGGCCTAAATCACTCAAAGGCCATTTTGAAAGCTGGTTCAGACCTACATTACATAAGTTTAAAAACAATGTATTACTGTATGTGTTAGCAGGACTGTATATTTCAGCAAAAATGACCCAAATTACCCAACACAAATACAAGTATAATCAACAGATTCTGTAGAGCGAGGCAGCAGTGTTTACTGTAATTAGAAATGATTTAAAACAATACTAAGTAATGGACATGAGAGGGCAGCACTTCTGTCTGTAAAGTTTATGAGCAGCAGGATAGTGTGATTATTGCCTGGCTCATTTTCTTCCAATGTTTTATGTTCATCACTTTCATATAAGCTGTACTGTAAATCATCATACTGAATACTTTATTGTTTTGTGTATATTATCAGTATACAGTAGTTCACCCTAAAAGGCAAATGACTGAAGACTAAAGTCTTAAAACAGTATACAATTAGAACAATGTGGGGAAAAAAATCTACATATGTTGATATAAAAGGTTATAGTCTTAACAACCCAAACAAATAATGTTACAGCCTAAAACTAAAATGGTCCTAATAGGAATTATATATAATGAATCTACACAGAATAACCCACAATACAGAAATGGGGGAAAATGAATAGTTTTGGTTGCAGTGTGAATATCCCACATTGTAATATCCTACAGAGCACGTTATTTAAAATAGAAATAAATGGCACAATCATTTTGCTTCGTAACTGCCTAAATGGAGAAGTTCACTGTACTTTAGTAACTGAGGAAAGATGGCATTATTCGGATCAGCAACCAAAAGGGTCAAAGGTAAATCTCAGACTGATGCTAGAAGATGAAAAAATAATATTTTTCATGTTGTAATTGTTCATTGTTGTTTCCTGATTTGGAATCTCATATAAATCTTTTTAACTACAAAATACAGCACTACAAAACTTTTAAAGGTGTAAATACTTTTTACATTTCATGTACTTTTCCTCAGACCTGATTGCAATCTCTATTTGTTACCACAAGAAGGCTTGTAAGGTGCACTGTTGCATATTCAAAGCCTTGCAGCTGGCTGTGGCTTTGTGTCAGGAGTTTCTATTAAAATTCAGCTCACTAGTAGCCTGACCTGGTGCAATGTCCCACTCCACAGTGGTTCTTTTTAGAGTTCCAATTCTGCACAGGAAATCCCAGTCTCTTGGCCAGAGATGTCAGCCTATTTCTCTTATATTGATGAAAGAAAACCTCTTGTTTGCTGTTTCCTTTCCTTAATCTTTCTAAAAAGAATTAGACTAAAAAGAAAGAAGTGAAAATGTTAGTAAGCAGAGAAAGTCTCACTAAGCCTTTATATCCTGCGCATACGGACAGCGGCCCATTAGGTGTCCAAAGACTAGATATGTTTAAAACACTTTAAGACTTTTCATTATTCATTTGGATTCTTAAATAAGGCTGTATAAATCTATGCAGTTCAGGGCAAACACATTTATACATTTCTGTCACATTTCTGTCAGTTTAAGATATGATATTCACCCCAGTGGCCTTTTATGTGTACAGATAGGATGACATGCTGATTGAATGGTGTCAAGCTGTGAAGGTTACTTAGATAATATCATGCTCAACTTTCACTGTGTAAACTGTAGGCGTTTACCCTTGAACTACCTAGCACATGGGTACCATTGTATTTTTTTTTCGTTTCACATTGACAAACCTCCGACACAAAGATGAGAATGTAATCAAACGACACATACGATATATATTGCATTGTAATTGCATTTATTTATTCTATAGATTGAACCACATTCATAATATTTTCACTACAGGAAAGGAGCAATATGGTAAATTACTACAGAACAGTAAATACAGGAGATAAACTAACTGGTGGACATTTTGAAAAGTGAGGCAAAAATACTGAAAACTTAGCATACATTACAGTATTCACTGTATATATTCACATATATATATATATATAAAACTGACATGTTTTTGACTGAAATATACTATTGAACTTTCTTAATATGTTAAATAAACTGATGGCCACAGCAAACAAAACAATCAAAAAGTCAAGAAGAAAACATTATATCCTGGTGTGACTTCTGAAGTCACGTTTAGCCGTTCTACAAGACAGCATACATATTTATGCAAATATATACAATTTATAGAAGTAGTAAGGTGAATGAATAAATTCTGAGACATTGTCCGAGGATGATGGCAGCCAGCAGGTATAGCAATAGAGAAACCTCAATGAATTTAGTGACTTGATGTAAAAAATTAATGAAATGCACACATATGATTAGGCTCAGAATCACTACATTTGTTCCCAGTAGATTTCTGGTTTGTACCATAAGTGATATTGCTAAGACTTATTGGTTTATGTTTAAAATACGGTAGATCTGTGAGCTTGATTAAAGGATCACACACGAAGCAGCTTCCAGATTATGGACGCTTTAAGATCTCTGAGTGCTTATGAAAATGTTTTTTAACGACTATATACTCACACCACAAAGCAGCTAATTAAAGCAAAAAGCCTATGAACAGCTGCATGCTAGTCAAGTTTTGTTTCTTTCCCAATCGCTTACTCAGTACAATAACAACAATAACAAGAGCAGGTAGACACAGACACAGTCATTAACACTTCATTCATACTGTGTTCTTCTATACCCTTTTGTCTCCAGACACAAAAGCAGTAACAGTAGAAGTGTTGACAGAGAGTGTAAAGTGATCAGTCATAGCAGGGGTTGAATGGGGCCTTCAGTGAGCTCAAGGCCGAATAGAAAAGGAATCGTCCCCAAACCCCACCCCCTTGTGTTGTTCTGCATTTCCTCACTCAATAAGCCCCTCTTCATGGATTGGGTTTCCATGCAGCAGTCTTTGACTGCACCTGTTCTCCTCTATAGGACAGGCTCTAAACAAAGGCAAGGCTCTATAATGGTGGGATATTTGTCTGAACCTGTGAACGTGACCAGTTCTCGGGGAACACACATGCAATCGGAGTGTTCATTACTTTCTGAAAGCAGAAGAGAGGCAGGGGACTTAGATCTGGAGCTCTTTTGAATTGTTCACATAAACTATGACAACATAGGAACACATCACAGAACCTCCACTCAACAACCATGCCATGCACTAAACTGGAGCACACAACACTCCGGTTTAACCTGACATCATCTGAGCATTTAGACATTTATCTTAAGGAAAGCCATACCACATTGCCTTAGATTTAGAAATCTAAATGAAAGCATACAATACTAATTGATTCAATCCCTCAATGTACTTTTAGAAGAAAGTGCATTACAATCCTCAAAGGATCTTGATTTGTAAAGGGGTTTTACTTGAAATCTTTTTCAACAAAGGTAAACCCTTTGTTTGAAGGCTGAAAATAAAACCTAAAGTTCATCACTTGCCACAAATCGAACAAGAGTCATCAGTCCTTTGTCTCTTGTTCAGTTGACAAAAAAAAAAAAACACTGAACTTGAAAAAACTGGACAACACATAATAGCTGCAATGAGACCGGTTTTTTTGGTGACTATGCAACAAGTGGCATATTTTACACAGACTAAGTGAATGTTTTGCTGACCGCGTGACTGTCGATAGGGAAGAAAAAACCTGCGAAACTGCACACAGCTCAGAAATAAAGTCTGATGTCGCAAGAGTGCAGAAGTATGGGTGTCTGTGTGTGGGTGCACATCCTTTTTATTAAACATGAACGCAAGTGAAGAGGAAAATAAATAGAGGCAAAATCAACAAAATATTCTATGAAAAAAAAAAAGATATATCAATTGCTCTGTAATGTTTGCATTGTTTGTGTATATAAATAAGATAAATATTTAATAATCAAATATGAATATGTGATGTAAGTAGATGTGCGCTATAATATATTTGGGGATAAAATATTCAACTCATGTTTGGGTGAGTTGAACTTAACATTTTCTATTTGATACTCGACCTCAATGGCAAAAGGGCTCTGTGGACTGTATTGTTTACGTATCTCATGTACGACATCTGAACACTTAAAGCACCCAATAGCATTTGCAAGTTTGTTCCCTCTTGTTTAGCAGCAATAGGAGAAAAGATACTGATCCCTTATCTAGATTATTGAATGGAAAAACCTGCAGCATCACAAGGCATCTGGTACACTGAACCGTGACGCTTATTGAGGTGTATAATCTGCTGTATATTACAGATTGGACAGCAATAACGATGATTAAATTCTTTCTCTTAGCATGTTGATTCATACCTTGAATTAGGTTTCATACACACTGTATGAGGCATCTGACAACAATTACACCAATTATGTAGATCAGTTTTACTTGTGCAAGTATACAGCATGAAATCACATTATTACAAAAAAAAATCCCCTAATAAATAAATAAAATATTGAAATAGCTGGTTTGATCAGTCTGGTCATTCCTGAATTGTGAATCTCTTGTTTACAGTAGAGAATAATTAAATATTGTAAGCATAATCTAAGATAATATAGTACCACTGTAGCCTTGATTGTACTTTTTTCCAGACACAGAGATTCCACTCTGCAAGTTAGATTTATTTTTTTGACAAAAAACAGACTTTGGGAAGCATATAGAAGACATAGAGAAATTAATTACCAGGTCTGTCTAAATTATCACTTAGTGCAGTACAACTGCCTTTGAGAGGACCCCCTGTTACCATTTGAATAGGACATGACCTGTTCATGAAAAAAAAAACAAAATATATGTATAGTTTAGTTGCTTCAAATAAATCCTTAATATCTCACAACATCTGTAAAAAGTCATACCTGGTTTAGAACATCACTATTTACACGCACGTTGAAGTACAGCAGTTATATATATAATATAAATAATGCTGATGATTTACTATCAAGGCATCTTAAAAATGACATAAGGAATTCTGTGCATGTCCTCTAAAGTAATTGTTTTTCTTTATATAGGGCATTTACCTGGCTTGCATCACATTTAAGCTAGAAGTACAGAAGTACAAATATCATCGCTGGGAGTGGGTGAGTGCTGGTAGATGTGACGGTGACGAGCGTATGTGTGCGCTGTAAGAGCTCAGATACCAAACTAAGCCAGCGGCAGAGCAAACACTCTGAAATGTCACAAGGACAAAGTAACATCGAACAAACTGCAGAATACTGACAGAACCATAGGATCCGACATTCTACTAATATAAAATCGCATGTAAAAAGATTATTCGGGAAAAAGAAATGGTTCCAAGTATAAAGTACACATACTGTAAATGGGCCATGCAGTTCTTTTTATACCAGCATGTAGCAAACAGTGATCATGACGGCTACATAATAGGCACAACTCCCACTTCTTCAGTCTGGCTGAAACTTTTAAAGAGTGGTAAAGGAGAAACATAAAGCAGACAGCTGAGTGGCAAAAATGAAATCAAATGCTGTTGTAGAACATAGCAATGTTGTCAACTCCTAAATCAACAACTAAGAGTGCACTATGCCTTAATCAGATTCAATCTTTTCTTCGCAATGCATGTTGCACATAACTGAGATTCCAATACTGTCTATAATATTAAAGTAAAGTAAAAGGACTCCAGATCAGGTTTGGACTCAACCACAATCCAGCATTAAGTTTTAACACAGACCAGACCCCATAGGCTCTCAAACAGTGGTCAATCCCCTACAGACACATAAAACAGACAGAATCATGCTGAGGAAGGGATGTATAAGATGAATGGTTTTGGGAGAAATGGACCCTAACGAGTGAAGCTGCCACCCTCTGCAGGTTTTAAGCTCCTCACATTCTTTTCCTGGCCACGTCAGCATCCTGGCACTCCACGGCTGAAAGGGCGATCAGCATCTGCGCTGCATAGTATGTAGCCATGATAATGACGCGCGAGTGTGGCACAGGGAAGCAGAATTTATTGACCGCGATGGTGAGGTCTGACACCATGAAGAGAACGGCTCCCAAGCAGGCTGATAGCTTGGTCCATGTCCAAAGGTCGTTGGCCAACTGCACTCCGGCAATGGCCCTCCAGCCCATGAAGCCTATCAGAGCAATGTAGACGGCCACCAAATAGGTAAAGGTGCCAGACAGATAAGGGTAAAGAAGAGTATAGCAAAGGCCTGAGATAGTGCCAATGACCAAGCCTGCTCGTAGGTTGAGTGGTTTCATCCCAAAAGCAGATGAGTACAAGATGTGCGTGATAGCAAACATCAGCAACCCTGTTAAAGACAATGGATAAAGTTGTCATTAATTGATAAAAAAACACAAAAATTTTGAATTTAAAACATCATACATATGATTACTGATAGAAACAGACAGAAACACAATAATCAATTTAATTCAACTTTCTGACTAAACAAACTAATACCTTGGATTTGTCTTAATATTACAATAAAGACATCAAATGAAAAGTTGAATTCACCATGACTGAAGTAGCCCTGCTCCTGCCAGATCAGAAAGGCATCTCCTAGAGCTGAGAATATAAGTCCTGCAAGGATCTTTCTAGCACTCGAATGGGCTCCTAAAAAGCTGATGCCATGGGCCAGCAGGAAAACCCAGAGACAGAAAATGGGCAAACATTTAATAAGGGCACTGAACCAAGATGGACTGGAGGTGGGTAGCCACAGCACAAAATAGACACAGGTGGCTTTAAAGAATGGAACCAGCTTTGGGCCTTCGCTTTTCACCTGCACAGAACAACAGAATATGTCAGGATAAAGGAAAGGCATATAAAATATGCATGTAATTATACTGTAAATTGATGTCAAAAGACAGTTCTAATATTTCTACATAACCACACTTCTGTTTTGGCTTTTGAATGCTCATAAACAAGGGTTAGTTATGGTATTTAGAATAATAAAGTACAGTGTACTAAATAAAACAGTATTTTATGATTGCTTAAACTGAATGACTAGTGCTTATCAGACCCATGGAAAAAATTCAACCAAAGGTTATTGTTTTTCCAGCAGGAGGGAGCTGAGAATGAAGTTCACAGTGTTCTAGACCACTTTGTCAGAGAACAGATAGAGAAAGTGGTGCGTCAAAAATAAATAAATAAATTCAGCAGACATTTTACCTACTGCCCAAAAAACTATAAACTCTAGGGAATAAGCCAAAGAGACAGAATAGGGCAACGCCCTGGGGCCACATACCAATAAAAGCTTCTTTAAGAGTCTTGACTTCGCTTTGACTATTATACTATTAAAAACTGATTCATAATTATTACAGTCTACAGAATGCATACACCGTTGTTAGTTTACTGATAAAGACAACAGAGGCAATCGTGTGACTTTTTTGTTTTCTCTGCATAGCAAAAGCAGATTTCCAGTACTGGAGAGTGTTCAATGTGATGATATCTGATACAGGATAACTGATACACTTCTGCTTCCTTAATGGGTTTAAAAAATTTAAACTGCCATAAATATCAGCTGGAAAAAGAGGTCACATGATATTCACACACATATGCTCTGAAAATGATGCAATGGAAAGTTTTTTGGCCCCCTTAAAGAATAAATGTAAATATTCCAGCTTGGCAGAAGTCTAGAGTTAAATTTTTGATACTCATCTGTTTCTCATATGAAATCCTGATGTTTGCAACACATTAGGATATTCTGCAAATCTGTATATTTCTGTGTGTGAATGTACAGTGGTGTGAAAAAGTGTTCCTGATTTCTTATTTTGCATGTTTGTCACACTTTAAAAAGTTTCAGATCATCAAACTAATTTAAACATTAGTAAAAGATAACACAAGTAAACACAACATGCAGTTTATAAATGTAGGTTTTTATTATTGAGGGAAAACAAAATACAAAACTACATGTCCCTGTGTGAAAAAGTGTTTGCCTCCTAAACCCATTATCAGGTTGGGCGACTTTTAGCAGCAACAACTGCAATCAAGCACTTGAAAATTCAGCCACATTGAAGGGTTTTCGAGCATAAACCGCCTTTTTGAGGTCATGCCACCGCTGCTCAATAGGATTCAGGTCAGGACTTTGACTATGCAACTCCAAAGTCTTCATTTTGTTTTTTGTTTTTTTTAGCCATTCAGATGTGGACTTGTTGGTGTGTTTTGGATCATTGTCCTGCTGCAGAACCCAAGTTCGCTTCAGCTTGATGTCATGAACCGGACATTCTCCTTCAGGATTTTTTGGTAAAAAGCAGAATTCATGGTTACCACAACAAGTCTTCCAGACCCTGAAGCAGCAAATCAGACCCAAACCATCACACTACCGCCACCATATTTTACCGTTGGTATGATGTTCTTTTCTGAAATGCGGTGTTACTTTTACACCAGACGCAATGGTACACGCACCTTCTAAAAACTTTTGTCTCGTCAGTCCACAGAGTATTTTCCCAAAAGTCTTGGGGATCATTAAGATGTTTTCTGGCAAAACTGAGACGAGCCTTTATGTTCTTTTTGCTTAGCAGCGGTTTTCATCTTGAACCTTTGCAGACCATTATTGCCCAGTTTCTTTCTTATGGTGGAGTCATGAACACTGACCTTATCTGAGGCAAGTGAGGCCTGCAATTCTTAGGATGTTGTTGTGGGGTCACTTGTGACCTCTTGGATGAGTCGTCACTGAGCTCTTGGGGTAATTTTGGTTGGCCAGCCACTCCTGGGAAGGTTCTTCATTGTTCAATGTTTTTGCCATTTGTGAATAATGGCTCTCACTGTGGTTCACTGGAGTCACAAAGCTTTAGAAATGGTTTTATAACCTTTTCAGACCGATAGATCTCAATTACATTCTTCCTCATTTTTTGGCTCTCTGCATGATTTTTAGCTTTTGAGGATCTTTTGGTCTATTTCACTTTGTCAAGCAGGTTCTATTTAAGATATTTCTTGATTGCGAACAGGTGTAGCAGTAATCAGGCCTGTTTGTGGCTAGAAAAATTGAACTCGTGTAATAAACCACAGTTTTAACATTGGGGCAAACACTTTTTCACACAGGGACATGTAGTTTTGGAATTAGTTTTCCCCTCAATAATAAAAAACCTTCATTTAAAACCTGCATGTTGTGTTCACTTGTGTATCTTTTACTAATATTTTAATTAGTTTGATGATCTAAAAAATTAAAGTGTGACAAACATGCAAAGAAGTAAGAAATCAGTAAAAACACTTTTTCACACCACTGTAAATGCTCTGCTGCTTACAGTGCTTACTGTGTGCAAACATTAAAGTAAAATATAATGGATGTCCCTGGTATTTGAAAAATAATCCATATCAAACATCATGAAAGTTTAATGCTGGATCAGCAAATAAGGCTGAAATTTCCAAGAAAAGAGATCACATTTCTGTCCAGTCTCATTTTCACTACCTTTTTTTTTCTATGCATACGTGTATACTGTATATATTACAGACACATTTAACACCCTTCAAATGTTCATGCATCCTGTTCACCACATAATCAAAAAAGTGATAAAGAAATTGTCATGGGTGCTTTAGGATCTGCGCACTGGGAACTGAAGAATTTGGCTGCTTAGCACTTTAGAACACTAGAGGAAATGGGAACTGTGGTTACGTTGTTTAATTGGGGAAAAAAGGGCTATTGTTAGAAAGGATATATTTTAATCAGATTGTACCCCCCTGCCGTCTGGGAAAGGTCACAGGAGGCTGAAACGGTCTGAAACAAAGTTCAGCATCTCTCCCAACTTTTATACCACTTTATTTTTTGTAAGTAGTGCTGAACTTAGAGTATGAAATATTACTTAGATTAATTGTTTGATATTAATTCAGAAATAGGTCTGAAGAATAAAGGTGGCTCATCATGAGGCCCTAAAACCCAAAAGACAGAATCCTATCTAAGTGTCAATATGTTATCAAGCAGTTATCAATTAACATACAAATTGTAACCTTAGAAACAGTTTGATAAAGAAGCAATAGTGTTTTGTGCTCAATTGGGAGAGCTAAATTATATATCATAAGACATTCACAGCTGGCAATGATCATATGTTAATGTCACATAAAAGCATAGTACATAAGAAGCAGAGCTGTAGCCAAGCTTTTGTCTCAAACAAACTCTCTGAAAAGATTATTTACTTTCACTTTTCCAAATATTAGTGTACTGTGGCTAAGCAATGGTTTCCTTTACAGATCTATAGAAATGTATATTATTTTATTCTTCAGCTACATCTACTTATTCTTTAAATCGAGATATCCTTCATCTATATATCATTATATTTATTGTAATCTCTATCTCCTTCAGATATAATAAGTGTCTGATTCGGTTTTCCCACCCGACTGCACAAGCATTATAATAGTCAAGTTAGCATTAGCGGGACCAGCCGATAAATATCATACTTGTGCCATTTTTATTGATTTTATTTATTTGTATCTCCCCTTTCTTTCTCTCTCCCCCTTCTTTTCACTGCACTATTATGTCATTTTCTTTTACATGCCAACATGTCAAGTCTTCTATGCTTGGTCATCTATTTGCGTATTTGTTATCATGCTTGTATTGTATCTTGTCTTGAAATCTTATGACCACGAGCATTACATTTCTTTAACTAACTGGACAATCACTGCACTATTATGTCACTTTCTGTCTCAGGCTAATGTGTAGCACATTATTCTATTCTTGGTCGTTTATGTAAGTTGTAAACATGCATTAGTCTATGTTTCAGCATTGCTGTACAGGGCCTGTACGTTAATTGTGCACATTCTGATGTGTTGTGTTGATTTTGATCATCACAGATCCAAAGTACAGTTGGTTTCCTGTGCGCATGCGTAGAAGCAAAGAGGCAAAAAAAAAAAAACAACGCAGGCGAAAGCGTGCTCACGTGACCACTTCCTTTCAACACAATCTCTTTGAAAGCGCAGCTAAAAGCAGGAAAGCGTGAGAATATTCTGTACGTCACAGAATAACCAAGAACAACGGTGTCATACAATAGACACTGTTTAGATTAGAATTTGACCGAAATCCAATCCATATTTACAGGATTATGCTTTAGAAATAGAGTCCTAAATTATAATCTCTATTATATTTTTGCATTACTGATGTATATCACAAACAGCAGATGCGAGGGTAAATTATAAACATGGACACGCTCTGGTCACGTGCTTAATGTTTTCCCGGATGTGCATACAATAATCACGTTGTTCAAAAGAATATATTTGCCAAACGGATGGATGACCTGAGATAATACTCTAACTGCGCTATTTGTCAATTCACATTGCATCCTTATCAGTCAACAGACACAGAAGGTGAATGCAAAGAGAACAGATGAGATTTAAGACTAAGGATGTGGAGTATCCACTTCACACTGTGTGGCACATCAGCAGAAATGTGTGTTACATGTGCACATCATATTCTGTTTAAACATATAAATGATTTTATAGACTTACCACAGTAACAGGTGAAACCATGTTTGTATTAGGATGATATCTGGGAGATGATCGGAAATTAAACAGACAGGAACGAGGCTGAACCGGTGTGAAACGCGACGACAAGTGTATTTATGTTCCTTTGTGCAGAAAATTGTTTTTGTCTCTTGTTTGGGACAGTTCAGCATCGGGGGAGGAGAGAAATCAGCTGTAAGTGTGGGTGGGTATAGGGGATGAAAGTGCGGATTGGGCAGAGCGAAAATATCTGTCCAATCAAAATGTCGGAATGTCGGAGAAGTGCCCGCCTACTTATAGGAGGGATTTCTCTGTCTTATTGACGTCCTCTTCCACATGCGCTTCATCACTGCTGTCTCTTTAGGTTTTCTTTTTTTAGTTAAACTTTACATTTAGGCTCAAATCCTTAATAAATTGCACTAAAATTTCTTCACATTAGAAGAAGTGTATTAAATGCTGCCTAATTAGTTTTTTTTCTCTGCCCTCTTTTAGGTTGTATAATATTTTCATAAAACTTGTACAAGATTTCCTTAATGCGCTTGTTTTAAATGTAATTAATTATCAATTTATATATATATATATATATATATATATATATATATATATATATATATATATATATATATATATATATATTTATTTTTTTGTACAAATGCTAAAAATGTTTTTTTTAGCCTAGGTTGCCAGATATTTCATCAACAACAACGACAACCTCTTTTGGTCAATAAATCCATGAGAAAGATCAACATCATGACAGGGAAAATGCATTTAAAAATATTATAATTAAAAAATGATACCACACAATACATGCATCAACTGTAACAATAATTCTCTTCAAAAATGTGTTTAGGAAATTTATGTATGTTCATGGGACATAGTGTCTTTATGAAACTTAGGCACAAAACAATATTTAAAAGAGGTTTTTATTTGTCACATGTACATGACAACCTTTAAATTTGTTTTTTCACATATCCCAGCTTGTTAGGAAGCTGGGGTTTAGAGCACAGGGTCAGCCATGATACAGAACCCCTGGATCAGAAAGGGTTAAGGGCCCCTGCTGTGGCAGAAACCACCGACCTTCTGATCACTAACAGAGAGCATTAACCACTGAGCTACCACTTTCCCATTCCCATCCTTGAATATATATATATATATATATATATATATATATATATATATATATATATATATATATATATATATATATATATATATAATCGTTGTAATCATTTAATATTTTAGTTAAAACTAGTTTTTTTTTTCCTAAAATTTCAAAAGCACAACCAGATGCACCATAAATGTTAATTTGTGCTATGTTGAGTACATTTGGACCCCGGTAAAACACATGCTCTTTAGAGAGTTTGTGAGTGAGGTTGAAAATGATTTTCCTTCCATTTTCTCATATCACAGATACAAATTTGATCAATCTTATAAAATACATATTGTGGTTATTATGTGTCATATACCATTATTTGTTGTTTGCCGTTGTTTATATTATTGTAATTGTTACATCTTGAAAAAATCATTTGATTTTCCATCTGCCTTAATATATTTGGTCATTAAAAACATTGAAACTTTAAATAATGTGCAACAGAGAAAACAATAAATACTGTGATAAATATTGTCTAATAAACATAAATCACATTTTCTATATTTTCTATAACCTTTTCATGTTTCCCTTATCCAAAGTAATGTAAAAAAAAAAAAAAAAAGAAAAGAAAAAAGAGTGTCAAATGATCACTAAGTATGGGGCTCTTTTTTTTACCTTTTAACATTATATTATTATTGTGTCTTTGTCTCATGAATTATATATATATTTGTGGTTGGCCGAATCAGAATATTCAAAGAAGTAATTTGTGTGTGAGTTCATGATATGAAGTGGTTCTTGGGATAGAGGGTCATAAAGCAGCCATAAGTGGCAGCCAAAAAGCTAAATTATTTTATTTAACTGGGATAAACCTAGGCATTTAAAAAGAGTGCTGATGAGGTAATTATTGAAAAAAACACTATGGCAGAAGAAGGTATATAAAGACTATTTATTAACTGTTTTGGATGCTTTCATGGAACTGCATGGCTTTATTTCTCTACATAAAGTCTTCTTGGATACCACAACACTGGATCCTGAACTTAGTATTTACTTGCTATTTGGGCTGTTATTGCATGTGTTACTTTGATAATATCTGGTCACGACAGATTATTAGGCAAATAGTTAAATTGTGTGCAAAAATCATAAGGCCTAAAAATGTGTGTCTAAAACAAATTAAAATAACATGTGGGTAAAGGCCGGACCTGGCAACCCCGAAGCAACAGAGGATCTGAAACGTCAGCGTGTTTTCTAGAATGACCAAGACCGGATATGACGTATCTCCTGGCTGGTTGACGTAGCCACTACTTTAGCCTCAGAAACCATGTAGTTTTTCAGTAAATCGAATTTACTGTCTGGTTTTGCGTTTGGAGGAATGTGGAAGTCGAGAACATTGAGAAGTTATTTATCTTTCAGACTTCGCAGCTTCATTTGTTCTATTTTGTAGCTCATTTCACGTAGCTAGCTCGTTACTACACTAGGTAGCTAATTGTAGCTAGCAGGTCGAGCAGCTGTAATTATGAAACGACAGCTCAGTGAGATTCACTGAAACGACGGAGCGTGTTCACTCGCTTTCAGGTGAAAATGCAGTCGTGTGAGCTCGGGTTGGGAAGATGAACATCTCTGGTTCGGAACTAGAAGCGGCTCGTTAGATCTCAGCAGCTGTGGGTTCAGGGAGCAGCAGGTAACTCACGATTTACAATCTGTTAGGAGCAAAACGCGACATTTGGCAGTATGGATTTCAACAGCGTGCTTTCCATCGCCTCCCAAAAGCAAGGCCTGAGCAGCTTACCGGTAAGTTACTAATCATTAACGTGCTCAAACTCGCCATTTAAATACCCCAGGCACTGGCGTGGCATCTACTGGGATCTCTTTCTTCTCTTTCTAATGTTATACCCAGTTATAATGATTATTTTCTACTCTTCATACAACCAGTTATCTATTTCAGTATAGAAATAAAATAAGAACCTTCCTGTGGTTATAGAGCAGATAGATTATAGTTTTCTCCAGCTGTCAGATGGATGAACACATTAAAGAAACGTGGAGATATATATATATATATATATATATATATATATATATATATATATATATATATATATATATATATATATATATACACACACACACACACACACACACACACACACACACACACACACACACACACATATATATATATATATATATATATATATATATATATATATATATATATATATATATATATAAATTGAATCCATTATGGGTTTACAAACTTTATACACCCCAGGGTATGGGGATATCACACAGATGTAAATGCCATGTTCATATATTGCAAACAGTGAAACTTTTTTTATTTCTTATCAATTCCTCAATTTCAATATTGAAACATTGAATATATAATGATTTAATAAAAACAATCATTCAGGTCAATGTCATTTCTTTGTACCACTCATGTTTGAATGTTTAACAGATATTCATGTCTGCCTCATTCAGTTCAGATAAACTGTCAGGTATTTTCAGATTTAGAGAGTATAAGTGTGTATTGTTTCTATGATTTATGGCTCAGTTAGTTATAGGTATGACGTTGTTGGTTAGTTGCTGTTTGTATTCTTTGTATGCTTAACTTCCATCTGTGCTGAATTTGCAGAAGAGGTACAGTCTGAAACCTGGCCCTCCAAAGAAAGACCCCAAAGTAAAAGGTGTCAGTTCCTCTGCAGTGCAAGCGTACCTAAAGAAGCAGGAGCTGGAACAGAGAAAGAAAGGTAAACTAATAAAAAATAATTCGTTTATACGTTTCCACGATTGTAGTTTTTTTTTTTTTTTTAAACATACAACCCTTTCCCTTTCTTTATCTGCATTTAGACTCCGAGAAACAACGGCAGAAGGATGAACTCGTGGCCAAGAGAGTGGAATTGAAATCCGACCGAAAGGCACGTGCTATGGCGTCTCGCACCAAGGACAACTTCCACGGCTACAATGGCGTACCTCTTGTAGATCAGCCTAAGAAAAGGCTGAGTAAGGGTTCAAGGTTTGATGAACAAACAGGAGAGGAGGATTTTTACGATGAAGACGGTTATGAATATGCAGGCACCGACTCTGAATCTGAACCCGAACCCCCGCCTGCTGTAAGGCCTCAAGAACGCAGTAATGGCTCAACTAAAATGAGCAACACACAGAAAAAAACTTGTGCTCCACCCAAGGCTGCAACCCCAGCCATGAATTTTGCAGATCTCTTAAAGCTTGCTGAGAAAAAACAGTTTGAACCTGTCGAGCTGAAACCAACAAAGAAAACTGAAGAGAGGCTTCGCACAGCAGAGGAAATTAGAGAGTTAGAACTTGAGCGCAAAGCTAAGAAACAGGATAAAAGGAGAGACATTAAACCAGATAAAAGTTCAGGACACAAAGATAGCAAATCCAGCACAAATTCTCACAAGAACACTATGGTTGAAAGGGAAGGAATATCGCACAGGCCATCGAATGAGAAATCGTCCAGTGGACTTAGCAAAACGCCAAAGTCGCACATACAGACTGAGCGACCACACAGTTCTGCAAAATCATCTCATGGATCCAAACCTGGCTCTAGCTCCTCAGGTGCCTTTAATGGTAAAGCTGCCATGAAGGGAACTTCAGTTTCAGTCAAGCAAACTGGGCCCAGGCCGAAGTCTGGTGAAAAGCCAACCACCTCAAGTGACCTTAACTCTAAGAAAGGCTATCCAGGACTACCTCAAGTAAAAAGTAATAGTTCTGGGAGCCGAGCTGTTGCTGCTTCAAACTTATCCAGACCTTCAGGTCATGGGCAAGGGATTAAAGGGTCTGGGCATACCAGACCTAGTCAGGGTAACGTGGATAAAAAAGGAACTCCTCAAAAGCCAGGAAAGGGAGAGTTGCCTCGATCTGGTGGCAATCCCCCTCCCCGACCAGGTATAAATGGATCTATGAATTCAGCACCTTCTGGTTCCTCAAAACAAGCATTTCAGCAACCAAGACCTGGAAGCAGCATACAGGGTCGTCCTGTCCCTGGAGGGGCAAAACCCTCTGCAAATGGACAAGGCAAATTTAGCAGACCATTAAACAGTATGGGACCAGGTCCTGGAAGACCCCCATGTACTGTTGTGTCTGAGACCATTTCATCTAAGAACTTTGCACCTAAACAAGGAATGGCTGCCAGGCCTCCAGTTTCTCAGGGGCCCAAAACAATCATTGGACCAACCGGTCATAGAATTTTGGTTAAATCAACTGGTAAGGAGAGATTTGTGAACTTTCTTATTTGCAATGTTTACATGGTTCATTTCAGGGGAATTCATACAGATCGAATCTTACTAATAGCAAGTATCATTTTGAATCTCAAAGTGCTTGGTGGTTTTTTTTTTTTTCGTTTTTTTTTTTCTTCTTTAAGCAAAGCAGCCACCTGTAATGCTTGCTACACTCACTCCCATAGTTTCTAACTCCCATACTTTTAAAATACAAAACTCTCGTAGTAACAGGTGCAAGAGGTCCACATGGTATGATATTGTTTAATGGTAGTTTTTTAGTGTTGCATTACTACTGCTTATAATACATTTTTGTGTGTAGCTCCATTGTTCATATTGTGTATAAAAGATTTGATCAACCCAAGTCCATCCATTAAGTGCATTCTAGAACCGGTGTACAATCAAATCATTTGATTTGCATTTAAAACCTGATAATCTCTAGGAGATTATTACAGGTCATATGTGACTGGATAAGCTATGACTGGCCCTCTGGGTTAACAGTAAAATGCAAAGTGTTTGTAATTTGCCCCAATGTTTCTGAAGATCCTTGAGATATCCAGGAGCTTTAACCTCTGCCAGCAGGAGTTCATGATTAACATGGAACTTCAGATACATCCAGTGTAGCTTAACTAAGACAGACTGTCCTTTTTTTTTTTTTGCTCTAATGAGCCTTGTGCTTCAAAAAAACAGCAGTGCAGCCACACAGCTACAATAATTCAGTGATAATAGTGGTATAATGTGATCCAGGTCAGGTCCAATGATTTCTTGAGATAAGGCGTCTACACTTTTGGTGGCATATAAAAAGTTTTTTTTTTTCCCCCTACTATTTTTGTTTGCTCTGAAGAAACCATGCTACCACCAATAACATCTAGCTACAAACGCAAGTGCATGGATGAAGAGGAGTACGACTCTGAGATGGATGACTTCATTGATGATGAAGGAGAAGACCAGGACGAAATTTCGAAACACATCCGAGAAATCTTTGGCTATGATCGGAAAAAGTAAGTTCTATAAAATGTTCAGTTTATCATTGGATTCAGTGCTGTTAACGTTCCAGTTTCAATTCATGACATGAAATGTCCTTGTGTTGTATTAGATACAAAGATGAGAGTGACTATGCATTGAAGTTTATGGAGAGCAGTTGGAAAGAACAACAGAAGGAGGAAGCGCGAAGGTAAAAAAATAAAATAAAAACAAGGCTCGGTTTTATTCCCCCTTTACTTATATTTAGTGTGAAGCCAAGGTATGTTTATTTCCAAAGTTTGCTTCTTGTGTGTTCTGCCTGGAATCTTTTGCTGGTAGTCTGTGACTGGCTGTGATCGAGGACCAGGAGGAAGAGCGCAGAGAGTTGAAAGAAATTAAATGCAGAGAGGGGAAAAGGAAAAAATATCATGAATTGTTAAGCAACTGGGAACTGAATGAACCCTTTGTGCATCTGGATGAAACTAGTGTGTACCTTAATGCATGTGTTTTTGTCTTTGCTTCAGTTTGCGCTTGGGTATTAAAGAAGATGAAGAAGACATGCGTAAGGAGGAGGAGGAGATGAAACGGAAGGAAGCGATGAAAGCAAAACGCAGAAAAACTTGATGTTTGAGTTTGTTTTTTTTTCTCACTGACTTTTGTGGAGTAAAGCAGGCTCAACACTTCCTTGTGCCATTCTGCAATTAATGTTACATTATTATTTATGTCCAATTACCAAAAATGGGGATCAGTTTTGCACTACCAGGAGCCCATCTTTGTTAGCTGAGCTTTAGAGAAACTATATAATGCATCACTTATGCCATTTTTTATATTGGTAAAGATCATGGAATTACAATTATGTAATTAAAGAAGCAGCACCTGCTTTGGTATTTGTTCAGGATTTCAAGATTAGGAGTCTTATTTTATTAACGGTATTTAATGATCGAATCATTCTGCAATTTTTGCAATGTATTTTTCTTGTTAAAGCAGTTTGACAGACCAAGTTGTCCTGTGATGATGTTTTTCTTTTTTGTTTGCATGACCACATGAGTCTGTACATTCTTCATAGATTACGGATAACCATCCTGGGCTCAACATTTTATATGTCTAATTTTTATTAGGATTATTTGGGTCTTATCAAAATGCAAAAGCAGGATGATGCTTGAAAAAGAGACGTTCACATCTACTGGATTT
>NC_060893.1:14732772-14787772 GCF_014805685.1 Silurus meridionalis | reverse complement strand
TCATAATTTAATATGCACAATTTTGGAAAAAACAATCAGTCCTGGTGAAGTACCATCATGTTTTTTTTCATTCCTTATTAAACATCTTTGCAAAACTCCCAAACTTCAGCTGTTCTGATTTTTCAGTTGTTATAAAACGCCTAATAGCAATCTATAACATTTTATTGTCTGTGTTTTATAGGTGGGAATCGGCCTTATCAGAGTGTAAATAAGATCACTGTGATTGGAGGAGGAGACTTGGGAATGGCTGCTGTGTTGAGTATAATGGCAAAAGTAGGTTTCTCAAAATTTTCCAAAATTGTATCTTTTAAAATTTGAGTAATTTTTTTTTTTTATTAAACCTATTCACAAATAGACTTTCTATTTTCTCCCTGTTATGTATCTCTTATGCTATATCTCGTCTTCTACTTTAAAGGGTTTTGTGGACAAACTGGTTTTAATCGACATACCAGAGAGTTCAACCAAAGGAGGCACCATGGACTTGGAGATTTTCAGCCTGCCAAAGGTGGAAGTCTCAAAAGGTACGTGTTGATTCAGCGCCTAAATTTACACACGGATGGAACCAAGCATTTCTTTGTATATGGTGATCGAGCTGTTTTAAGAACTTGTTAGGAAGATGGGGTCAGAGCTCATGGTGAGTCATGATAGAACATGGTAATACTAAGATTTCTCACAACTCGGGGTTACAAGCCATAAGTGCTGAGTCACCGTTCACTCAGTGAAAAGTGTTTTCTGCAATAGATTTGGGAAAGTGGGACAGTTTCTATAGAAGTACTGCAAGTCAGTATTGATGATCCAGTGCTAAACTAATTTAGTAGTGTTTTTAATATCTCCAATGCTGGTGATAACAAATCTGTTTGTATGTATGTATGTATGTGTATAATATTTTTATTTATTATTGGTTACTCACTTATTTTTCTAAAACTTTAGGAGACACACATACCATCCATATTTGCATGACTCAGCAAATTGGTAGTCGTAGGATTATGTAGCTCTTCTATAGCTCACTGAGGCTTCACAAAGTGTGTGTGTGTGTGTGTGTGTGTGTGTGTGTGTGTGTGTTCCCTGCAGATTTGTCAGCCTCTGCTGGTTCTAAGGTGGTGCTGATTACAGCAAATGCTTGGAATAACGAGCAGTCGTTTGTGAGCGTGGTGCAGACTAACGTGGACCTGTATGGGAAGATCATCCCGACAGTAACTCGCCTCAGTCCTAGTGCAGTGCTGCTAATCGCCTCCCAGCCTGGTCAGTGAGCTACTGCTGAGCACAGACATGTCTGTGATCAGACTGCAGTCACCAAGATTACTGACTCTTTATTTTTTACTACAGACTGAATCAGGTGTTGTGGGGCAGTTTAGCTGGGCTACTCGGGGTTTTCATAAAACATGCAGCTCTTGGGGCAACTGATTCACACTTATGTAGTCGTTTCACTAAAAAATGCTAAATGCACTTTAATGATTTCTCTTTTAAATCATTATCGGCATTTTAAAAAGCCTCATTGTCATCACTTAACATTAGTGAAAAATAGAATCATAAACCCCATATGAGTAGTGTTTCCAGACAGCCACATGTGACAAAACCAGATGTTTAACCAAAAATCTAATCAGCAATTATGTAAAGATAGAGTCATTGCAGAAAACACAGACACTCTGTTTTATATAATGCATAACTTTGACATCTGGACTTTGGTCACTGAAGCTTACAAGAACACAGATTTCTGTATTTAATGCTAATTAGGAGCATTTTGAAGATTTTATTTAGAAGTTTTAATGTTTAAAGTATGAAAGAAAAAAGAAGTGAGTGAGTAATGTAAGATGTACAGCACAGCTTGCTCTGGTGTGCACATGGAAATTTGGAGTAATTCACATGCATTTCCCTGAAAATATATCATCATTGCATACTTGTTTTTTTGGGGGGTTTGGTATGAGTGATGCACAGTCTGTAATTGCTACCTGTCCTTAACAAGCCTTTTCTCTTATCTCCAACTACACATCCGGGGCATTATTTGGAGAGCTGCCTTTTATAGAGAGAAAACAGAAGGGTCTGAGCAGCTCACTTTAGACTGGGGATAGAGACTGAAGTAATAAGGTGTGGCAATACGGTTGTCCACAAACCCCTGTAGGACACGGTTATGTAACTTGGAACTGTTCTTGTTTCTAGTTGAGATAATGACCCACGTGGCATGGAGACAGAGCTGCCTGCCACCTACACACGTAATTGGTGTAGGGTGTAACCTGGAGTCTGAGAGACTCTCTAACATCCTCAACATTGCAATACTGGCCAACAGCACCAACAAAAAAGCCTGGGTCATAGGAGAGCAATCAGACAACAAGGGTAAGTCATTTTTGATGATGCAGATTGTTTGTAATGGTGATGGTACTTATAAATGAGGGTGTCGATGCATCATGTGTTTGACTCTCCTTGATTGCAGACACAATGGTAATGATACTGTGGTTCTTTTAGTTGCTGTCTGGGCTAACGTAAGTGGAGACAAACACCAAGTATTGGTCCCAGTGTCCAACTCTACAAGACCTCTGATAGACAGGTAAACATGTGGACTATTAAGTGAAAAAAATTATCCTGCACCATGGCAAGCAGGTGGTGGGGAAAATGCTATAAGGTTTTTTTTTTATAAAAAAATGTAATAATCAGCAGCTATAAAGTCATTCTCTTAGCAGACTGTATTTCTTCTCTCCTAAAGTTAACAAGAAAACGTACAGAAAACAATACGTCTGTTTAGTTACTTTGTCCTGGAGGTCTTTGCATAGTGATGGATCTAATGGAAGATCATTAGCTTCTTTATTTTCCACTGGAGACGCCTTCCTTACAACTACATCATATATCGTGTGTGTGTGTGTGTGTGTGTGTGTGTGGCCACTGTAAAATACAGAATGAGCACACTAGCACTGTGATCAGAACTAACAGCAGAACTACTGTTTCAGAGCTTTTGTTATAAAGACTAGTAATAAATCACATCTGTCTGGTGATTTGTTTGATAACGTGGTATAATGTTCAATCTGCATTGATGCAGGGCATTTGAGATGTTGAAGGGGAGAGGTCAGAGGTCATGGTCAGTGGGGTTGTCCATTGCCGACATCACACACTCCATTCTTACAGACGAGAGAAAAACGCACTCCATCACTACGCTGGCTCAGGTTAGTTGTTCTACAGTGTGGTTGGTTGACTGATCACATGTGGTGCAGTATTACTTTTCTTTCAGATGATTCCTGTACACCACAGAGAGAGTCTCACTGAATACTGATACAACCTAACTCAAAAAAATCAAGAGTGAAAATTGATTTTTATACATTTTTCCCAGCAAAACTGCAAGCTTCTCATTTTTTATAGAGGGCTAGTAAAGTAAACCGAAGTTTAATATTATTAATAGTGTATTTACGTGTGCTAATGGGCCTTTTTTCTGCCAGCGGGAACTTTAGCATTAGCTCAAATAGTAGCTCTTTTTGAAAGGAGTTAAAACCTTAGATATTAAACACTGTAATATAGAACAAACAAATAGCATTTTGTTAATTTTCACAGGTCTTATTCTTTCAGAATTCATTGTGTGTGTGTGTGTGTGTGTGTGTGTGTGTGTGTGTGTGTGTGTGTGTGTTTCAGGGCTGGGGCGGAATCAGCTCTGAGGTGTTCCTCAGCTTGCCCTGTGTGTTAGGAGTAAACGGATCCACCCGTCTGGCAGGTGTGGCCCTCAGCTCAGAAGATGATGCCAAACTGAAAGAGAGTATCTCATCTCTGAGCAACCTCATCATGCAGCTAAAGATTTAATCCCCAAACCCTCTCAGGTCCCTGTAAAGACTTCCAAAGCCAGCAGCAGCCTCCTAACGTTAACGGCTAATCTGTTTGCAAAGCGAACCTCATCCAGATCTACAAACTGTAACAGCCCACAGAAAGCTGTTAGAATTACACACTGCATGGTGCCTTATGATAAACGTTTGAATGCAAGAAATGCCCAAGTAAGTAGAATGTACAGACTCCGAATGCAGGTGATGAGAACGTAAAACACTTTGAGTGTGTGTTCCATAGCAACACACGTCGTCTATACAATTAATTTAGCATTGAATAGCACTTGAACATACTTTTTTTTTTTTTTTTCCTCGTTTTATCCACGATTTCACTTGTAATTTCTAAATTCTCTGCTAGCTAACAGAAGTAATTGGCTTGGACAGCGTTCACGTGCACACTTTATGAAGACGTCATATCGAGATTTTTATTTGTATTTTTTTAGGTGACTGTTAGAAAAATGCTCAGAAGAGCTCAATACACTGTTACTGTACTTTAAACTTCCATGTCTGCTTTTATATTTTCTTACTGTTAATGAGGTGATTATTTATGGAACTGATTATATTAGAAAATGAAGGTATGGCCCAGGAACAATATTACTGTGATTGAATTATACCAAAGCACTCTAAACCAATGAAAGGCCTTTTTCTATTTGACTTTTTGTCATGTACATGTACACTAGTTTACTTAACGAGGTGTCTGAAGAAAGTCACACTATTTATATTTAAAGTAAGTGGGTGATGGGTACATACTTGTTTTTGACTAAGATTGCACTGATTTGCACTTTTCTATGAGCTGAAGTGTGTGTTCATGTAATACATGTAACCAGCCTGCTGTTCTGCTTTAGAGGGAACTCACACAGCAGCACTGAATGCAAACTGCTAATAAAGATCTCAGTGTAAAATGTCTCAATTTTTTTACACTAAAACAGAAAACACTTTTTCATTTAGACCTCTTAAGCTTTTCACATCATTTACTGTCTGCAGGACACCCCAGGTAAGACACAAGTCCATCTTTGGTTTGTTGTGATAAAGTATTTACACAAGAACACAAACACTAAACAATATTAAATATTTTTTTGTAATAAAAATACAAATGTGTAAAAAAAAACAAAAAAAACACCTTTATGACATTCCTTTAGTCATTAAATGAAAAGACAATTCTCTGTAACAGTCTTTCAGTCAATACAAATAACTGCTCCTCATTCTGTTATATTATCTGCAGCAACAGCAGAGATCAGGATGGTATTGTCTCCAAGATGTCAGGATATAATTGACTCCAGGATCAAAGTTAATAATGTTCTAGAAAGTGTTTGAGGTTGTTGTTTTGAAGGGATTGCATTGCTCCAGTGTACAAAAAAAAAAGAATACTGAGGACCACAGGATGGCGCTACTGAACAGTGCAAAAACCATATGTAACACTGCTGATCCTCTTTCAGGATTCACATACACACACCAGCCCCAATCCTGAGCATGAGCATTACAAAATCAACACAGGTCAAAGCTCTTTTTTTTTTTTTGTAGCCCTGATATTTCAGCACATATATTTAAAATCTTCTTTCGGCTGCTCCCATTAGGGGTCGCCACAGAGGATCATCTGTTTCCCTACCCCTCTTGTCCTGTACATCTGCCTCTCACCCCAACCACCTGCATGTCTTCCCCTTTACCACATCCATAAACCTCCTCTTTGCTGTTCCTCTTTTACTCACTCCTGGTGACACCATCCTCAGCATATATATTTTAAATAAGCACACAGGTTTTTTTTTTAACAGTAAGGTAGTTTTTACACTTTACATGACCTGGCAAAGCTGCCCAAACCACCACTGCACACACATTCAAAATATATATCAATAAACATTTAAAATCATAAGCTGCTCATGGGAAAAAAATTGAATGTTTTTGAAAAAACTTTTCAACATGGGAGTGTGTGTGTGTGCTGCAGGTTATTATATACACAAAATAATGGCACCCTTGTAACGATCTACTGTAACTTGTAAACAACAAACCATAAAAATCAGGAGTTCTAAAACTGACAACTGACTTTTCTAAAAACAAACAAACAAACAAAAAAACCTTTACAAAAGCAACAAAAGCACAACAGTATAACCGCTGCTTCTTCCTCACATGCACACACAAACATGTTAATACACACACAAATGCACATGCTTCATGATCTGTGTTGTGCACACACACACACACGTACACACACGTACACACGTACACAGCGAGTGTACAAAATCAGCTCCCCTGAAGCAATATATGCTACATTGGATACCACTAAACACAAAATAATACACAAAACATCTAAACGAGGGTCTGACACTGGGAAAGTCCTAACCATCATGAACACAAGGCATTATTTCTTTTGTTCTTTTTTATTGCAATGGCTCAAAAGAGAATGCACGGTTTCCTGTGCTAGAAGGTCACTGGCTTTGGCGGTTGGTAATTTGGGACACGTATCCGGTTAAAGTCAGCACACACTGCTGTGGCTCCAGAGGAAAGTGCTGCAGGTTTTATTGGCAGTCTGGGAGCTTGCGGTTGATTCCTGTAGGTGATGTTTTGGCTCTGTGCAGTTTGGACAGCTTTGTAAGAAAGCAGAGGAGAGGAAACAGTTGATGGCTGGTCCGCAAACTCGGGTGGAGGTTGGAGGGAGGTGCAGTTTGATGTCAGGCAGTCGAGTGTGTCGAGGTGTTCTTTTACAGGCTTTAGAGGTGGAGCTGGAGCTGTGTCAGGAATGTAAAAAAAGCTAGGTGGAGAAGGCCAGGGCTGAGAGTTCTCCCGGTTGGCCTCGTTTCCTGGAATCTTCTCTCCAGACTGCTCTTCTTCTTCAGACAGATTGTCATAATGAGATTGTTCAGAGGGCCGTCGAGCACCCGGAGACCCCGGGACATAAAAAGTGACGGGGAACTTGCCGTACTGCCGCTGTGCTCTGTAGGAAGAAGGTGATGCAGACCGATCCTCCTGGTTGAGGTCCTGTTGGATTGGTGCTCGCAGGAGTGAATCCCCTGAGGGTGATACGTCAACCCCAGACTCTGTGTCAGAACAGGGAAGAGGCGGTGGAGGCAGTTCAGGGAGATTCAGAGAGTCTACACTGTATGCATCAGATTCCGAGGGCAAGTATGGAGGAGGCCATTCGCCCGAGTCTGCCTGGAATATGGTTTCTCTGCTTTCCAACAACAAAGAATTATGTGCAGAAGAGGAATCCAGCCTCTCCTCCACAGCACCAGTCTCTGAGCTTTCTGTTTTAGGCTGTGAGTATGAGATTTGAGGCTTTGGACACTGTTCTGGAGTGTTCTGGGAAACTGATCTGGGTGGAGGCATAGGTGGGGACTTTTTATGTCTGATGGGGATAGTTGTGAGGGGAGATGCAGGGTGTTCGTCAGCATCTTTGGCGGGCTGAATGGAGATTACCGGGGTTAGTACAATTGGACGCTCTACGCCCAGAGGCTTCTTTGGTAGCTCATCACCTTTAGCTGTAGAAATACAAAAACAAATATTCTTTTTTTTAAATATAGTGCTCATTGTATATTTTCTACATCTTTTTTGATACCTATGTGCAGTGTCAAAACAACTGTACACAATTATTTTAATGATAAAATGCAAATAAATAAAGCTTTCTCCATTAACAATGATTAAAACAAAATCCCAAGAATATGAATTCAAGCTACCTAAATATATTACATAAATATTAGCTTGTTAATTACAACACTGATTATCCAGGTTGTTATTTATAGAAAAAAGCATGCAGCACTCAAGAAAAGGCTGATATGGTGAGGATATGGTGAGGTTTTTCTTTCACATTCCATCTCTCCATCACAGTGTGAATTTCGGACTTCCTGCTTCTGTCTTAAGCTAAATATAAAATGTGTTCTTGCCTTTGTCTACCCATAATCTATTTCTTACAATAAGATTCTTAAATATATAAACACCTTCAGCACAAGACCATATTCCCGATGTAATACTAAATATTCTGAAACTCAACAGTTACAAAAATACAAACGCAAATAATGGTGCATACGTGCAGGAGGAAGATCCAGCTTCATTTTCCGTAGCTCAACCATGGAGGCCTGCAGCTGCTCTATAACAGCATCATCATTCAGCTGGAAGGAGGAGGAGATCTTTTCCTGCAGAAACTCTCGCAGATCCTCCAAAGGCATCTTTAACAGATGCTCTGAGGAAAAGCCATAACATTTCTCTACTTATTCATGATTCACAGAAACACACAGTGTACATCCAACATGGTATCGTAACAGACTAAACTTCTTAAAAATAATCTCGTAGTGGGAATACATTCAGTAATGCTTACTTTTGTGGATTTTAAGAGCTGTGTAGGCCATGGCAGGCAAAATCTTCTCTCCTTCAAGTATGTAAATGTCCCAAAGACGCAGAGTCAACCTGAATGGTGTCTGTTTGATAAAGACGTAAGGGTAAACAAATTAAATATAACTTACCACAGTGTGGATGTCCATGAGGTTTTGGTTCTAAGAATGAATCAAAAGAAACCAAATGCTAAAAGCTCCTTACCCTGTCAATAAAACACTGCAGAAACCATTTGGTTGTATATATACCACTAGTCATCTGCTCCTTATCCTGAACAGGAGAATGTGAGGAAAAATAAGCCTGTAAAGGCAACCAACTATAAAAGGTTACTGTTTAAATAAATCGATTAGAAAATTTGAACTTACCAAGTGCTTCTTCAGCTTTGGAAGGAGTTTAGCCAGGATCTGGTCATGATGAGCCTGAAAGCGTTGCAGTTTGGGGAATCCAGGGATGAAGAATCCTGGGATTAATCACACATATGACATTGTAAAGTCACAAGGTCACTAAATAAAATTATTCAGGATGAAATCTAATCACATGGAATTTCAGCCATTTAGCCAGTAAACATTATAAATGCAGCAAGATTAATCTTAATTCATTTACTTGTAAATATAAAAATAGCAAACTTGAGACAGTAGGAAACACATCCTACCATGCATAGCATGCTTCTGATTGGTAAGAAGCTGAGACAGGGCCCAGAATGCATCTTCCTCGTTCAGGTACATCAACAAAATGGCTGCAATCTGGCTCATGCCCTGGCAGTAGCTCACCTCCTGCAGAGAAATAAACCCAGAAAATTCAAACAATTTACAAATGCAACTGCACATTATTTGAACAAAAAAATTTCAATATTACTTGCATGCCAAATAATAGAAAAATAGCAAATATTTACCAATATTTATTTAAACAACATATTTAGGAGTGAGTAAAAGATGTCCAAAAAATGTCCATCTTTGAATTTTATTGTTTTTCCCCTATGGTACCCAGTAACATATAATACAACTTATAATAAAAATGTTTTATATTAAATTCATAGTAATTATAAAAAGCAGCATAATTAAGCAAGACATATACAGCATCTCACAAAATCTATATTTATTGGTTGCCCTTATGTTTTAGCAACTATTTTAGTATATCTTCTCAAGAGACAATACTATAGAAATAAAACGTGGATATATTTTAGAGTAGTCAATGTGCAGCTTGTGTAGCAGTACAGATCTACTGTTGTCTGAAAATAACATACAGCCATAATTGTTAAAATAGCTGGCAACAAAAATGAGTACACCCTAAGTAATAACAGCTGTATGTCATGTAACCATTAAAAAGCCACGTCCTATTCATCATGTTCATGTTTTTGACTGCTTGACAGGACCATCCAAATTTGTGTATCTTGTATTAGAGCAGTTAAAATGTGGTGCTTTGAGTACAATTCTCTCATACTGACCACTGGATGTTCAATATGGCGCCTCATGGTAAAGAACTTTGGTAACACCCAGAAACTGAGTTACAGTACAGTGGCCAGGGTCACACCGAGGTTTTCCAAGACCTCACAAGGGTCGATTAAAGAAGTTGAGTCTTCGTGCTGTGCATCAGGTGTAGAAGCTGCTTCAAAAAACAGACCTAGAGGTGCTGCAGCATTGCTATCGGGGTTGCAGAAGTTTAACGTCCGTTTGTCAGTGCTCAGACTATACACTGCACACTGCAACAGGTCGGTTTGCTGGACGTTGTCCCAAAAGGAAGTCTCTTCTGAAGCTGATTCATAAGTATGCTGAAAACAACCTGTCCAAGAGCATATAAACCTGGAACAATATCCTGTGGTCTGATGAGACTAAGATAAACTTGTTTGACTCAGATGTGGTCCAGCATGTGTGGCGATGCCCTGGTGAGGATACCAAGAAAATTGCATCTTGCCTACAGTCAGTAAAGCATGGTGGTGGTAGCACCATGGTCTGGGGCTGCATTAGTGCTGCTGGTACTGGGGAGCTACAGTTCATTAAGGGAAACATTGATTCCAACATGTACTGTGACATTTAGAACTACAGTTTCTGCTGTCCCTACAGAAACTGGGTCAAATGGCAGTTTTCCACATAATAACGACCCTAAACACGCCGCCAAGATGACACCTGCTTTGCTGAGGAAGCTGAAGGTGATAAAATGGCCGAACATGTCTAGCGGTCTGAACCCTATTGAGCACCTGTGAAGCATCCTCAAGCAGAGGGTGGAGAAGCACCATGTGTCTAACATACAGCAGCTCTTTGTTGTCATTATGGAGGAGTGGATGAGGATCCGAGCAACAACCTGTGCATCTCTGGTGAATTCCATACCCAGGAGGATTAAGGCAGTGCTACATAACAATGGTGCTCACACAAAATATTGACACTTCAGACACAGTTTTGACGTTTATTTAGGGTGCACTCACATTTGTTGCCAGCTATTTTAACAATAATGGCTGTATGTTGAGTTCATTTTAGAGGACAGTAAAAAGAAAAAAGCTGAAAATTGACTAAAAGACATCCATGTTTAATTTCTATAGTATTGTCCATTGAAAACATATAATAAAATGGTGTAACTCACTTTTGAGAGATATTGTACATAGTTAATTATTAACTTTCACTGCAGTTTTCTGTTAAATGACATTAATGGAAGGAGTCTAGTGTTAGTGCTTTGTGTTCAAGTTTATTTTATTTTCTAAAGCGCTTTTCACAATGGACATTAAAGCAGCTTTAAAGGATTTAAGAATTAGCCATCATATTTTAAATCTAATTCCTGGCGTGTGTTGTTAAGCCAAGCTTTATATAAATCCATCGTAGCAAAGAGTGATGAAAGCAAAGGGTTTGGGGATCAGGGATTTCCTGCGTTGACCGACACTCACCGTGTTGTAAACAGAGTACGCTGCCAGCACATGGAACAGGGCTTGCTGTCTGTATTAATAAAAAAAAAAAAAAAAAAAAAAAGGGTTGATTAGTTTTGATAAGCTTTTCTAACTTTCATCTATGCAGAGACTACATACACAAAGAAACAAGCTTTAATAAATCACATTTAAAACACTGAAATATGAGCTATGATCCATCTGTGAAATGAGAAGTGACAGGAAAAGAGGAAGCAGACGCATTAAACAATAGTGTATAGTTTGCTCCTGTATGCACAGAGGTGTTAGTAGGGTCGAGGGGCCAGCATAGATAGTGCTTTGCTGAGGTGAGACAGCACCGATGCAATTTAATTGCACTTCCTCTAGTGTGTGCAGTCCAACTCGACCACATAGAAGTGTGAAACCACATCATGTTCTGCTGCCTTGTGAGCACAGACCACAGAAATGGATCATCGATTAATGTGAAAGCCTGTGGTGACCTCTGAATATGTTTCCACTCAGGTCCATCTTTGTCCCATTCAAATACATTTCCATGTGCTTCATGTGAACAAAATCTGTCTTCCTGATGTAAACTTTGTTTTGACGACTTTAAACCACACATTTTTACCATAATGAGGTTCTGAGTCTGAGTCTGATGAACAACGGGAAACCATGGAATATTATTTTTACCCTCAAGAGGTACACTCATTGTTCAGGAGGAAAATGGTACATTTATTCTGGGCACTTAGTGGTGGGCTGTTACTTCCTGTAACGCCTCGCTCACTTACAGGAAATTGAACTATAAAAAAAAAAAAGTAAGAGAGGATGCAGCTCATGTTTAGGTTCCAGCTTTACAAAGTCTGAAATGTTTATTTCACAACCACTGGAAGACAAGAAACCTCAGAGCTGAAACACAATAGCTGAAAAAGAAAAACCCCAGAATCAAGAAATGGAAATTACATAATTAAAGAGAGACAGACACCGATGGATTTTTTTTTATTACTGAAATGACTGTCAAAGTGCAAAGCCACAGAAAGTACTGGGTATGTGTGGTTTTCAGTATGACAGGAAAACAAAGCAGACTATCAAATCTTTTTTTAATGATCAATTAATAGACACAGAGACCAATAAGAGTAGCGTACAACATAAAACACAAATTCACACGAGTGATTAAAATCTCTACGTGTTTGGTTTAAGGTTTGCGTGAGTTAAGACGTACTTGACTCCGAATCTATCCATGAACATTACATGATTCCTAAAAGTCCTGTTGACGTCCAGGTCAATTTGCTTAATTTCTGTTGAGAAGTTCTTTGCTTGTTCCTTCATTTTCTGCCAAAAAAAATAAATAAAAGAACAAATAAAACATTATTTCAGCTGTAATAACAAACAATAACATCAAAACAGATTGGCTGGATGCTATAAAAAAAAGAATAACGACCGTCAAGCAGCTGTAATGCACGTTTCAGTTATACTGTATAGGATCAGCAAAATCGGTGTAGAAATCAGTGCCCTGTTTTGTTTCAAGAGCCTCTATTGTTGAGAATATCTATTAGTATATACTAATATTCTATGAGGAAGAGGAGGGGGGTGTCTACCATATTCTTACCACATAATTCACAATATTTTATGAATAAAACTTTGTTAAATCACAATTCAACATTAAAATGTTGCTTATTTCATGAAATTCCCAAATCTTAACTAATGTTTGTTAAAATGTAAAAAAATAAAAAATAAATAAAAATCAAGCCTTAACATTTACACTAAACTTAACATTTTACATTTAAATTGGTTTAAACTATACCAGACCATACCCTACAGAGATTTTTCTTTTATTGGTAAGCAGGTAAAGGAAACAGAATAAACTGTCAGACAACAATCTACAAGGGTTGGATTTATCTGCATGATATCAGACCCACAAACAATATATTCCTATTTCATCTGTGCTGCATAACTCCTGGCGCTAAGGAGGTAGACTTCATAAAATGTTCCCAGTACTACTGATTTGATACTGAACAGTCCAGTATTCATTTAAATCACCCACTGACTTCTCAGTTAATGAAATTACAGATACAGAATGAGAATTGTCATCATCAAAACTTTTATATAAATGATTGTGCTGTGGGTTGCAAGAATAAGCCAAACAGGTTAAATGGCGCTGGACTAGCCCCAAGTCTTCAGGTTTGATTAATGTCTCAAAAAAAAAACCCATACTTAAGCATGTCTTTCTAAACAGGTCTCCTCTGCTTCCTGTATTTATGCTATAATAGGGCAAAGGAAAGCCCAAACACACATCCTGCCCAAGTCTATCACCTCGTATTTCCCTTCATTTTGCTGTTTCACCTTCTCCACTTCAAGCAGGAGGGCCCAAATCTGGCCACGCAGCGTCATGGGAATCCCTTTATAAACACGTTTTATCATCTGCATCACACACACAAGTGTACATAGACTTAGACTGGAATCATTAGACTGCGATTTATTATCTATGTCCACAGTATTTGGGGACATTGTAGCGCTCACCTTCTCACTGTTATGGTACCTGGTCCAGTTTTTTACCATCTTAATCCATTTGTCTTCCCTTTCCTTCTGCTGAAATTTATGCTGTAGGTAGAACAATGGGAAAGTGGATAATAAATGTGAAGAACCTGGATGACGGATGCTAATATGTAACATGTAACATGTATGTAATTATGTAATTAATCATAAACAATCACGTGTTACAGAATTTCATCACTGAATAAAGACAGAATAACTTAGTATTTTTTTCCATGACCTAGTGACCTTCCCTCTAAGAAAACAAATGGAAGCCATCAGATTATAATCTTTAATTTGACACCCAGTTAAATGTATGAACAGTGCATTTCTGTTCTGACCTTCTCCTCCACTGCACACGGTGTAGGCAACTCCTCCTCACTGAACAGATAAAACAAACAGTAGTAAAGTGAGACACAAAACCACACACGTTCACATTAACTTTGTTTACGTTAGCGTCTGTTAAATCAATATATAAAAAAAAGAAATCATTCCCTAGCAAAACGATTGTAAGGTCACTGTTTGTTGTGCAAGCCCACAAAGTGCTGTAGGTGACACAGGAGGTCCATAATGAATTGGTTTGACAAATGCAAGTTGTTTTAACTGTGATTAACAGCTTATGTCCATCTCATCTTTAATCCCGAACAGCACATCTGGTTGAACGGAGCTGCGACACAGCGGAAAACAGAACATGACTTACTGCCGGAAGCCAAAGCGGTCCAAGAACTTGTAGACGCTAAAGTTGGCATCTTCCCATGAGTCAATCTGAACGCCCTCCGTCCTGCCCTGCAACCATTCAAATAGAGTGTTGAGGGGAAATCAGCAGGAGCAGAGAACAAAAACAAGAAAAACAGTATGTTCTAGTATGAGGAGGGGATTATTTTTACACACTGAAATAAACTTTCATGTAGATTTGAACTGTGTCTTCACTAACGCTAACAAATCTAACCAGTGTGAAAGTTGTTAGAAATATTATGATGACATAAGATGACATAATATGTCTTTAATTATATCAGTAAAAACTCTAAAGTGAACTGCTTAGGTATATTTCAGGCTATTTGGAATAAATCCGTGTGGTAAAAAACATGAATTATCCCCAATTCACAAATCATTATTTTATTAGTGCAAATTTAAATATTAGGTTTACAACTAAATAAATGACCACGTTTTATACAGGATTAAGAAACAATACATGAACACAGTTATGTCAAATCCAAAATGGCTTATCGTTCAATACCTTCACACAAAACCTATACCAGAATGGACTTTCCTCTGTAATTACACCCTCATCACAGTAAAATAAACAATGCATTATACTGAGATTAAGGTGCAAAATAACCCAACACTTACAATTAAATCCACTTTTATAAGTAAAATTATTGTACACCAACTCTGTGTTACATGTCCTTTGCAACATTTTGAAAATCAAACGGTCGTGCATAAAACCAAAATAATGAACTAAAAATGTGGCTCTGTTTTTGGTATCAATTCCTCCTTATCTTTTTTGTCACTGCTTGCAGTTCTGTTACTTAGCCAAGTAAGCAAATCTAATCTTTTCTTATCTAAAAGCTAATAATAATAATATGTATGGCTGTTCATGTGTGCACTCCTGCGCTGTTTCTCACACAGTATGCACAGTGCATACACGGCGTGAGAGAGTCCGAGAGAAACTCGTGTGGTTAGTGCACAATGGCGCATATAAACCATTCTGCTTTTGCAACCCTTCACAATTTATCATACAAACTCAGTGTCATGAAAACAAATGATAAAATCATTGATTGTGCAGTCATACTTTGTACCTTATTATATGTTTTTTTTTCTTTTTTACCTGATCAATAACTACTAAATATAAAGTAAGATGCATATACTGACACCCAGTTTGGCGCCTTTAAATTTGGGCATCCATCTGCTCTTCTGCTCTATACAGAAGAAGCCTTTCACCCAAATGCTCGTCTACTTCTGACTTAAATCATATGTTACACCCTAAGAAATTTGAGATCCCTTCATGCCCAGCTCTTTGGGTCAAAGGCAAATTTTTACTTTTGTAATTACAAGAATCATACAGGCACAGACAGAGACTTACTGCTTCATCAGTTGTCTGCATGAGTCAGAATTGTGAACATTTTGCCGATTTGTAAAGTTGCCTAAAATGGAAAATGTTTATCATGTAGAAAGTCTGCATGTTTATACGATTTGTACAAGTTTCCACAAAAACCACACCAACAAGGTATCGACAAAATTTCTGAAATACTATCTGTGCTCAAAATGTGTTTTGTGCATTTAGATGCTTTTCTGTTTACCACATTTGTTAAATGTAGTTAGTTGATTAACTGTAAATTTCCTGTCAGCTTAAACCAGTCCAATTATCCTCATATATTATGCTATCTCTTATCCGTGTAATCAACAAAGCCTTTCTGTCCACAGAACTGTCACTCAAGCATAGCATGTATGTTTATCACACTTTTCTGCAAAAAGTTTGAAGACTATCATTTGTAGGAATTCCAGCAGGAGTGCATCAATTTCTGAAATATTGAAACGAGCATGTCTGTCTTCAAAAACTACAACACCATCAAAGTAACTGATTCAATGATCAGCCCATAATAATATGATCTACTTTTTAAATAAGACTGCTAATATCCCATTCAGGTGCTGTTTTATTTTCCCTTATGCATTGTTTTATTAATGGTTAGGCAAACTGGGTCCATATTTTTATTTTGCACTTTAACAATATATACCCATTGCCTTAGTTCTGTTCAATAAACCTGAAAAAAGTTATTAAAAAGGCATATCGGATTTAAAAGAAACAACAAAAACAACCTAAAAAAAAAGAAAAAAGAAAGAAAAGCAGGTTCTGCATTTTGACAGCAGTCCAGTCAGCCCAGTTTTAATTTGTTGGCTCTCACATTTCTTGTCACAATATTTAATAACTGGTTGTGTTTACTGCATTATGTGGGTCACTATACTGACTGCAACAATACCCCAAATCCACGTATTCAACAAAAGCTCTTATTAGAAGAGGATCTCTGTTTCTAGCCAACATATGTGCAAGTGTGTGAGTGAAAATCTAACCATAATTAAACAATAGCACTTGCCCCGAGTTTGGAACAGCCAACATGAGCTCATCAAAGTTATCACACACTTCAGTGGTTGCTATGTAACTCTTCAGAAGCCTGTTTGTATTAAAACGTAAGCTGCTAAATGCAGCAGTGTCTGGGTAGGGTGTAGAAAATCCGGCCAGAACAGGAAGCTTTTACAGGCAACAGGTTTATAATGGCTGCCTTCCAAGTAGGCTAGAATCAAGCCACTTTATAATGATACTTGACTAACCTTTTCATATTTTAAGATGATCTCAGCGCGTTCTTCAGCTATTAATGTGTCGATGTCCTTCTTCATCTCAAATCTAGAAAAATAAACATGAAAACAATCAAGGTTATTTATTTATTCGTACCCAGAAATCTGAGAACTAAAGCTGGGCAATATGATGAACATAATCTTAATAATACAGTGCAACCTCGATACTCGTGGGGGTTACGTTCTATGACCCCTTGCGAGTAACAAAATCACGTAAACTGTAAACTCCACAAAATGTTTTAAATAATTGTCATAAATGTTTCATTTACTACTTTTAATGAATAATACAAAATAGTTTTTCAAACATTTGTATGTAATTTATTGGTACAAACTCTGTTTAGAAATGTTACTCCGAATTTTTGAGCCACTCGCGGCTTCTCGCGAACTATCAGATTTTTCGCAAGTCACATTTAGTTCGGGTCCAAATTAAACTATCGAGGTCGCGAGTATCGAGATTCCACTGTATTGATATTGTAAATATAAAATATAAAATATGCCACATCACATGTTTCTGAGATGCCTTAGGCATTATGATATTAAATTTTTTTTTTTATTATTATATATATATGTATATGTATACACACAGTTACACTTTAATTACAATCACCTAGCATTTTGAATTAACATTTTTGTTTTTTCACATTTTTGTGTTATATTTCTTTTTTTGTACACATTAAAAGAATTAGCTCAGTTTTGAAGTTCTGAAATTTTAACACTTATTTTGCTGACATGTTTGTTAGGAAACATGCATTGCGTATTATTGAATAGACTTGACAAACCCAGCCATTATGGTTGCACAAGCCAGTGCACTTTTAGTGCTGGTCCCAAGCCTGGATGAATGGGGAGGGTTGCGTTAGGAAGGGCATCCAGCGCAAAACGTGTCAAATTAAATATGCGCATCACAAATAAGAATTTCATACCGGATTGGTCGAGGCCCGGGTTACCAAAGACCGCTACAGGGTACCGGTGGAAATTGGGCTACTGTTGGCCGAAGGAGGAGAAGGAGAGGAGGAAGACATCTACAGAGACAGCAGGAAAAGGAGTAGTGTAGGAGAGTGGAGGTTCGGGTTGATACTTTAAATGTTGGTACTATGACTGGTAAAGGGAGAGAGAAAGCTGATATGATGGAGAGGAGAAAGGTAGATGCTGTGTGTTCAGAAGACCAAGTGGAAGGTGGGTTTAAACTGTTCTACCATGATGTGGATGGAAAGAGGAATGGTGTAGGGGTGATCCTGAAGAAAAAGTACAGAGTGTAGGGGAGGTAAAAAGTGTTTCTGATCGGGTGTTCTATGCAGGAGATGCAACCTGAAGGAGATTGGAGACTGTAAGGTGTTGGCAGGGGACAGTGTAGCTAGACAGCATCGGTGGTCTGTAGGATGGCTTTGGAGGTGAAGAAGAAGAGGAGGAGCGTGAGGACTGAAAGAAGAATTAGATGGTGGAAACTGAAGGAGGAAGAGTGTAGTGTGAGGTTCAGGGAAGAGGTCAGACAGGGTCTCTGTGGTGGTGAAGAGGTGCTGGACGATTGGGCAACTACTGTAGAAGGGATAAGGGAGACAGCTGGAAAGGTACTTGGTGTGACATCTGGAAATAGAAAGAAAGACAAAGAAACATGGTGGTGGAATGAGGAAGTGCAGGACAGCATAAGGAGAAAGAGGTTGGAAAACAGAATTGGGATCGACAGAGTGATGAGAAAAGTAGGCAGGAGTACAAGGAGATGCGGCAGCAGGTAGGGGAAGGATGTTCTGCAAGTTAGAGCAATAAAGGATGGAGATGGAAATGTGTTGACTAGTGAGGAGAGTGTGTTGAGAAGATGGAGGGAGTATTTTGAGCAGCTGATGAACGAGGAAAATGAGAGAGAGAGAAGGTTGGATGGTGTAGACATGGTGCAGCAGGAAGTGGATAGGATTAGTAGGGAGGAAGTGAGAGCAACTATTAAGAGGATGAAGAGTGGAAAGTCGGTAGGACCAGATGACATACCGGTAGAAGCATGGAGATGTTTAGGAGAGATGGCAGTGGAGTTTTTAACCAGATTGTTTAACAAGATTCTGGAAGGTGAGAGGATGCCTGAGGAATGGAGAAGGAGTGTGCTGGTACCGGTTTTTAAGAATAAGTGAGATGTGCAGACCTGCAGTAACTACAGGGGAATTAAGTTGAACAGTCACACCATGAAGTTATGGGAAAGAGTAGTGGAAGCCAGGCTGAGAGAAGACATGACCATCTGTGAGCAACACATGGTTTCATGCCACAGACACCTTATTTGATTTGAGAATGTTGATGGAGAAGTATAGAGAAGGTCAGAAGGAGTTGCATTGTGTGTTTGTGGATTTAGAAAAAGCGTACGACAGGGTGCCAAGAGAGGAGTTGTGGTATTGTATGAGGAAGTCAGGTTTGGCAGAGAAGTATGTGAGGTTGGTGCAGGACATGTATGAGGACAGTGTAACAGCAGTGAAGTGTGCAGTAGGAACAACAGACTGGTTCAAAGTGAAGGTTGGTCTGGATCAAGGATTGGCTCTGAGTCCTTTCCTGTTTGCAGTGGTGATGGACAGGTTGACAGACGAAGTCAGACAGGAGTCTCTGTGGAATATGATGTTTGCGAATGATATTGCGATTTGTGGTGAGAGTAGTTAACAGGTTGAGAAGAGCGTGGAGAGGTGGAGGTATGCGCTGGAGAGAAGGGGAATGAAAGTCAGTAGGAGTAAGACAGAGTACATGTGTGTGAATGAGAGGGAGGGCAGTAGAGGGGTGCGGTTGCAGGGAGAAGAGGTAAAGAAGGTGGAGGAGTTCAGGTACCTGGGTACCTGGGGTCAACAGTGCAGAGTAATGGAGAATGTGTTAGAGAAGTGAAGAAAAGAGTAAGGCAGATGTAGAGGACAGGGGGTTGTGGAGACGGATGATCCACTAGGGCGACCCCTAATGGGAGAAGCCGAAAGAAGAAGAAGAAAAAGAATAGACTTGACAAATGGATGTGTGTTATATGGCCAATTCCTAATGTAAATCATTTCCAAAATACACCAAATGTCAATATGGTGATTTATAGCATACGTCTTTGAAATGTCTTTAAATAACAATATTTTATCCAATAACATTCAGATTTATATTTTAGAACTTGTCAAACATCACTGTGACAAACATGAATCTGGTCACAAATGATCTAAAGGTTGTCTGGAGCTCTACTTTATCATACATGCATCATTAACCTACTCAGTAATGCAGGCCACTTCACTCCTGCTCTTAAAATTGTACACTGAAACCTGCGCAAGCTCACAATCAAATTCCCAAGCAGGCAGTACAGCATATTACACATGCCTGAAGGCTCGGTTAGCACCACTTTCCCAAAGTCAAATTCTTTTTCACCACTGTCTAGTCTGATTATCACACAGTTTCCAGTATACATGGCGAATCACTAAAATCCACAAATATGTCAAATATCTGAAACTCAAAAACTAAAACCCCAGCTGTACCAATTAGCAACATCAGGAAATCGAGACAAAAACATAAATTATCAAAATAATTGTAAAAAATCATCTACACAAAACAACCTTTCCACCTTCACATGTGTGATATTTACAAACTTATTCAAGTCAAGTTCTCTAAAAATGAAGAGGGACTTACCTACTAGGAAGTCAAATAAAAGAGAAGAGAAGGAAAAGAGCACAATGGATAGCAGGAAGTGATGGAAATACTGAATGAATTAAGGGTAATACTGTTTTGTTTTAGTGCATAAACAACTAAAACATTTTTTTTAAAAGGTTCTGTTTATCAGCCTGCATCAAGTGATAATGCTTTAACAATCAGACACTTGCAAGAAGTATGCAAGGGATTCTGTTCCACCCTTTCGGTAGGGACAGCAACTTTGACAACTTTCATTTTGTCTGCTGTGACACTGTACAAACATTCAAACATAATATTTATTAAGTTTTAGTTGATTTATAATGAGGAAGAAACAAAGCATTTTCCAGAGCATTTTTCTTTAATCCATCATCGATTTACACTGCCAAAGACTTTGTAACGCCTGCACATGACTGTAGGTAAGAAAGAAAAAAAAAATCTGGGCATGTCATAGATTTATTGCTGAACAGGTCTGACATTGCTAAAAATCAAGCAGGCAAGCTGTTTTCAGTAATAACCATACTTGTGATCTTGAACATACAATGAACTACAAAGGTGTAAATTACACTTTAAAAGTGGTGGGACGTGCAGTTTACACCAAGGCCTTTACTGGTGTCTAATACAAATCAATCCACCTCTTAATACCTCATTATGATCCCACAGCTATAGAAATCAACAACAATTTACAGAAACGCTGCATAACAGAGGGTTGCATCACAGACAGGTATCTCATTCAGCAAAAATAAGTGTCATTACTGAAACAAAAACACAAACACAATTCAACAACTCTTCTTTCAATGCAGCCACAGCTGCACCACCCACATACATCATCTCTAGCAGAAGCATGGATATTAACCTCACAATATTACCCTGGGTTTTCTGTGCATTTTTCATGCATTTTTCATGCATTACAGTTTTCCTGGGGATTTAAAGTGAAGGCAAACTGTGTGTTTTTGTGCAAATTCTACTGGAAAAAGGCAATAAGTATAAATGGTTCATGAAAAAGGTTAACAACTGTTGTGAACTGTCTGAACTTTCCTCACAATGTCCAGCTGTTCTTGAAATGTCTGTCTTGTAAATAGCCTTTTAGGTGTCTCTGCAACTAAATCAATTTCTTCTCCTCTGTTTGCCATTGTGGAATGGAAAAAATAAAAGCAATTTTTTTCCAAATTAATATATATTTGAGTTGGTGCAGTTTGCTACAGATGCAGTTTGCGAGCTTTGACTAGTGCACTCTTTCTGCACTCCGTTTTTGGACACCTGCCTGATGACCCCAGTGTCTCAATCTGAATGGTTATACCAACAGCTTCTAGCAACATGGGTTGTAAGCAACAGGGTGCTCGCAGTGCTGAATGTGAAGAGCTTTCAGTAGATACCTTTGACCCCGGCAACACGTGATGTGACGGCTGAACGTCACTAACCTAAACTTAAACTCGGTTGCGCTGTAGGAGAAAGGAAAGAAACACTGACGAGGAGAATTTAGGTATAACCGAATATATATTCATTGACATACAACTCAAAACATTCAATTTATCACTTTTAATCAGCTAAACAATCCTACATGTGTACATAATTACACTCATGATATTCTTTGTTAGGTATATTGTAATGTACTTATGAAAAAAACCAATAGTGTATCCTCATATTGCTCTGTTACGTATCTAATTCTTTTCAAATAAATCTTTACTGGATTGTCTAAAGCAGCGGTCCCCAACCTATTTTTGCACCACGGACCGGTTTAATGTCAGACAATATTTCCACGGACTGGCCATTAAGGTGTGGCAGATAAATACAACAAAATAAAATGGTAAAACCGGCATAAAAACTGGTGTTTTCTAAATATAATAATAAACGTGAATCCACTGTGTTGTATTTTGTTCATTTTGCTAGCTTGGGGGTTTCAATTTAGCGGTTTTGTATTTTGTATGTATTATGTGTTAGTGGCTGGAGCAGCCCCTTTAAGAACGTAGCGGATGTAGGTAAGACACGTGACTGAGGCATCATGACATGAGTCATGGACAGAGAATCCGGTAATTTTCTAAAATAAAACATCATTTAAAATCGAATAATAATAAAACGGAAATAAATGTAAGTTAGTTTTCTTTCTGTGTGACCAATTGACCCACGGACCTGTGCCCGTCCACGGCCCGGGGGTTGGGGACCACGACCTAAAGGATAAAACACAATCAAAAGATGCCATTCCCAGATCCCCTGCCCTAGACCACAATTTTTCCCAGGATCTGAAAACTCCTTTAACTACAGGAAAGTGAACACATGCACAGATCATTAGTGGTTGAATGCAGTCCTGTTAGACAGGTGGCATTTCATCTGCTGTTCATGTGATGTGACTGCAAGATGATAAACCTGAGCAGGATGTGTGGGGGTCGGTGGTGGATGTTTAAGACTTCCAAACACATTTTTTCAAATCTCCACAATAAGAGCTTAGTGATTGTACAGCATTTCATGTCTAAACACTATCAGATTTGTAAGGAATTCAGATACAAGTTGAATAAATGGGGGGGAAATTACTTATTCATTAAGCCCAGACATACAGACTGAACCAGGACTGAGGAGCAGATGACTGAATAAAAATATGGGTGGAAGTTGTTATATATCTGGCATTTTGTCTTTTATTATTTGGGCTTTGTTATTATCTACAGCAGGGTTCACCAAACTTTTGTAACTGAGAGCTACCTCTGGGATACCGATTAATGTGAAGGGCTACCAGTTTGATACACACTTCTGAAATAACAAATTTGCTCAATTTACCTTTAATTATATGTTGTTATTAATAAACAATGATATTCATCTATATCTAGTCATCTATATTTGAATATTGTCATTTTTAAATTCACACCAATGCAAGTGTGATTTTGTCAGGGAACCACCAGCCATGCCTCCCTCCAAGGCTCGAACTCTCGCTCAGCCTCTCCCTTCTCTAATCACCTACACCTGTTCCCCATTACCTTTCCCCTTTAAAAGCTCCCGATTCCACCTCACTCACAGTCGGATCTACTTGTTGCCATGAAAGATCCATTAGACTTCCTACCACTAGTATTCCATGCTCCTGGCTCCGCTTCGGAGGAAGGCTCAATATAGGTTTGCTTTAATGGTTTACATTGACGATCATCCCTGGACTACCCGCATTACGGATCCTACCCGCATTACAGATTATACCTGCTGTTCGGTTCGTACTTCTCCTCAAGCCTCTGCCTTGTATATGCTCAGACTAAATAAAGACAAGGTGTTTAACCATACTCCGGTTTCCGACTCTTGGTCTATCTGTGACCGATTTAAAAAAGAATAGCAAAAAAAAATTAGATGGAGCTCACTGGTAAGTGATGCTATGGTGAGCTATTTTTTTTTTTTTTAGAAAAGGCACCATGTTGGTGACCCCTGAGCTACAGTATATTAAGTTACTGGTGTTTCAGGTTGATGCTGCACAGTGTATTTAACCATTTACCACTTTTTTTAATAACTTTTATATAAGGATACTTATATCTCTCTCCCTATCTACCCCCATCACATCCTGATTACACGGATCTCTAATAATTAGTATTACGGCTTTACTATTAAAGTCACTTCATCCTGGTATAAATTAAAACTACAGAGTGATTAAAGTGTGGCAATTTAGAGAAAACCAAAAATAAAATTAGTATAATAGTTAAAAAAAAAAATTTTTTAATGTGTAACAAAGTAAACATATAACGTTATTTGCCGTCTCAGACTCTGTTGGCGTAAAAGACGCTGTGGTAAAGCATGTCTGCATAGCACAAATTTTGGCCTATATTGTGAAGGGTGATTGATCTTTATCACATGTGCATCCCCATCATACAATTTTACTACAAACTGAATGGCTGGTCGAGGCAGTTGACCTTTTCTTTTTCACTGTGCTATTCTTCAACAAGCTATTGTCTGTGGAGCAGCACAACATCCTTTGAGGATGCTATAATCCATGGGGCAATCCCAGTAGACCAACACAAAAGTACAAATCTGGATCTTTATGCTAGTGTATGACACTGACTAAGAAAAACAACAATAGTAAAACAATTAGACACCTTTTTTTTTAGAAACCTTTTAAAAGCAACTGACTGAAAATATTAGTTTATCGTTGTTTGAGAAATGTTTTAATAAAACCTGGTGCTGCAACCAGTGAAAACGTGTTTAAAGGCAGAGACTGTTGTAAAAAAATTAAATAAATTAAAAGGAGGTGGTAGACAGCAACAAAGTAAATGTGATTCGCTCCTGTACTCAAGTAGTTTGTTTGGTGTCAAATATCCTACTTTTTACTAACTTACTTTTTGGTCAAGTACGGCACTAGCAGGCCACCAATCAGATTAGCGGGTGCGGGCTCTGTTATGAACTTGTTCCGCTGGGTGGTAACTACTTAACATGAACATACAGTTCAGTTCGACAGCAAGCAGAACATTTCAAGAGTTATAAATAATGGAAACTCCTGACTGCAACTTGCCACAACACCTTTGGCCTTATTTGCATTTTTTAAGAACCGTAATTTCCAGACTATAAAGTGCACCCATATATAAGCCGCACCCACTGAATTTGACAAAGATTTTTATTTTAAACATAAATAAGCCGCACCTGTGTATAAGTTCTACACTGAAACTAATAAACTTTACACAGGCTGTAACAAAATAGAGTGTCTGTTACACGGTGTAACGGGTGAAATATGTTGTGGCTCCTTTAAAAGCAGAGCAGCATTTTGGGAATAGCCTGCTGCCGCATTTTTTCCGGTATTACAGCATGTGTGCAAGACTGAGGAATATGTCCTTATTATTTTCTGATGCTCATTTATACGTTTCTTTGACTAACCCGTAACGCTGTTGCCAAGAAAAATAAAAAAGTTTTGGAAACCTGTCTGAGCTTATATGATTTCTGTTGCAACTGGAGTTAGTGAGCTCTCCCTTCACCCTGACTCAACGCGTTACAACGGCTTGTATCTAAACAGTAGCCTACCAAGAAAGTCATTGTTCACTGTCTTCCTCCTTCCTTTCACAACTATTTCTCTCTGGAGTTTATCTTTTGGCATCGTCGTGCGTTTAAACAAACATTTTTTCTCCCGATGCCCTGCAGCTCAGAACACCGGTGAGGTGCGTTTTTCGTTAAGAAATTTTATTGGTCTAATGTTCAGTTTTTTGGCTTGAAGTTTGTGAAACCGGGAAAAACCCAGGAAAAATTCATAAATAAGCCGCTTCGTTGTTTAAGCCGCGGGTTTGAAAAGGTGGGGAAAAAAGTAGCCGCGTATAGTCCGAAAAATACGGTAGTTGAAAAGATGGTCTTGGGCTCATGATATTTTTAATAGATATTAATCAGTGTTTGATTAAACAACAGCAAATACTTTTGTAATTTTTACTCAAGTGAAAGCTTAAAAGGGAGCACTTTTAAGCAGTTTTAAACAAACAAACAAACAACGCTGCTTGAGGGGAACATAGGAAGAAAAAATACATGAATAAAACCTGTTGGTTAAAAAAAATATGACAAGGAAAAAATGGAAAAACAAATCTTTGTTAAAAAAAAATAACCAAGTAAAGAAGACAAAAGAGCAGCACAATGAATGACTAGATTATAAATGAAGCGTTTTGTGTATCATATATTTGTCAGATTTTCTGGAACACCTGAAATTTTTACAGCAATTCAGTTCTGTTCTTTGGCTCAGTTTGTCTTCCGCAAACCAACTCATACAGCATGTTTGGTTCACTTCCTGCATTTGGGTCAACTAAGGATCAATTCAATGCATCTAAAACATTGACTGGAACCACACTGAGACCAACTCTCCGGAAATGTCTCAGATATTTTAGTATCACATCCGAGCACGATTGTTAGGTTCTTATCTGCACAAATGAACCAGGCTTTAAAAACCTAAAATCAAAAAACTATAAAGAAGCACTAACTCATTTGAAATTGTACTTTTTGTTAGCAACCATTTTCACCACAACAACTAATTCCTACTCAAATGAACTGCTTTTCCAGGCAAATTCTTTTAATGATTCAATTTTATGCAACAGTCAGAACAGTCCGATCTCCTGCATCACTCAAACACTACAATGCCTTCCCAAATCCTTAAAAACTTGACTAAATAATGTCTACAGGGAAAATGTATTATTTTATATTGCAAAAAAAAGGAATAGAATATATACAAATGTTAACATTTTACAAGTTTTAACAAACATCGAACTGTTCGCTTTTATAAACCATCAGATGATATACATGAGATATACAGGCTCTACCAGTCTGTCCAGAATGTGTTGGAGTGTTGAAAATATACCTTTTTCTACACACTTTGGTGTGCAGCTGCATCGTACAAAATATGACACTGAGAAATATATGATGCATGAGCTATGCACAAGGTATCTGATTATTATTCACAATAGAAGAGTATCAATGATAAGGAATAAATGAGCAATGATCAATTAAAAAAAAAAAAAAAAAAAAAAACTTGCAGACCCTAAAAGCTTCACACTGATGTTTTCATCAACTACATCATATATGATCATGCACCTTACTGCTGGTGCATTATTAAAAAAACATTACAGACATTTACATGCTCAACTGGTCTGAAAGTATGCAAAAGAGAGTGAGATGTGAAACAGCACTTACGCTACCTCACATGAAATAGACTACAGCCTGGGATTAAAAAGGAAACACCACAGAATTAGACCAGGGTTTCAGATCCGTTGTGGATTTCCCCTTGACTAAAATTTAACTACTAGGTGTAACCCTTAGAAACACAAATCCATAGCCATGAAATCAAACAGACCATATGCCCAAACATAAATTACTAGATAGAAGCCATTGCATAAACCAAAAACCATTTATTATTAAATGCAGTACCGCACTTTTCCCCCCTCAGAGAAAACAAAAAAAAGTTACCAAACGAGTTCGTCCTTATTAAACAATCAGGGGCAATTTTAATAGCACAAAAATATAGTCATAACACGGTCACAGGATGTGTGCTAATAGATTTTTCCAAAGCTTAAAAGAGGAAACAGAAATTTAGGTATTACATCACATAACATACCACAACTCACTAAAAAGTATGCTTCTATTGCACATTTATATATATATGTATGTACGTATGTATGTATGTATGTATGTATAAAAATACTAGTATAAAATACTATGAATTAAAGTAATAATGTAGCCTATAATTTCAGCCTAAATATATTGATAAGCAAAGTCGTCTTCTTTTTTCGGCTGCTCCCATTAGGGGTCGCCACAGACGGATCATCCGTCCAAAGGAATACAAGCAAAAATGTTCAACCCTTAACAATATTTTATTTTATATATATATATATATATATATATATATATATATATATATATATATATATATATATATATATTAGTCCATTTCATTGTTGTATATTAATTCTTTAAAAACTTTATAGTTTAACAAAGAATGTTATAAAATCATTAAGTCATTAGTCAATGTTTGTTTTATGGATGAAGTGTCCATTAACAGTCCTTTTGTAACGGTCAGTACTTTTCCTGGCTCCAAGGTTTATAGTTTTTTATTTTCTCTGCAAACTGATAAGCTACTGTTCAGGGTTTTGATTTCTCTCATTAACTTTAAGCTAATAAATAAAATAGTGGCTAGTGAAGGAATTATTTATTAATAATAGCCATAAGACAATAGGAACTAACTGGCCTTGCGAGTGCTCCAGAACATTAAATGTAACAAACAGTTAATAAAAATATGCCAACTAGTTTATTATTACATTTTAAAATAAGATACTGATATATGAATATAACCTACTTCTAAATCACGACGCTTCGACGTAGATTATTTTTGTACAATACAGCTGAAAGTGTTATTACAAACATGCAGCATAAGATGGCCAAAACATTGTGTTGAATGTGAATGTTTGAATGAAGACTGATCATAGAGAGAGTCTTAAACTGTGTTTGACTGCAGCAAAGATCTATTCCTGTAGGTACCTGGATTACTGAGCCGTTACATGAAGCGGTTTATAAAATACCACATTAATAGCATGAGTGTCCAGTGTTTTTTGTATTTTCATTATTTTAATTTTAGATATTTTGTATAGACTTTTCAGATTTCTAGATAATTGCTTAGACCAAATGTTCATGATAATGGGTTTAATGCTTCATATAATTTAATTGTTTTTCTAAATAAACAAATCATTTACATTTGTTTTTATATTGACTTTACATATGAAATGTTTTATGTAATTTGAATACTTTTATTTTTTAAAAAGGGGCTGGATTTTATCTTACTCATTAAAACGTTCATGTAAGTATTTTAAGCAGCTCTGTGGTCAATATTGGCAGGTCAGCAATGCCAAAAGTCCAACAGGTTCATTTTTCTTTTTATGTTTGCCGTAGTACATTTTCACATAATAAATCACACTAGCACATACGGGGAATGGTGAATGTTAACCATTAAACATGTTCTTTGAAATATTAATTAGTAGTTCGTCATGTTGAATTTAGTCATTATGTTTTATCTAATCTAATTTTAACAATCTTTATCTAATCAGACAGGAAGAAACACTAGCTCCTGGCTTTTTGATACTGTACTCATGACACTCAAGTGTAAAAAAACCAGGAATCATTGACAAAGGAAGTAAAGGCAGGCTTCATACAAAATGCGTAAACCAAACAACACTGTTATAACCAGTGTTGGGCAATAACACGTTACTGTAACGCAGTTACTTTTGACTAACTAAATACTGTAACGCATTACTTTTTAAATAAAGTAACTCCGTTACCGTATGGTAAGTTGTTTGTTACTTTTATAAATGAATGAATTTTGGCTGAAGTGTAGACTACAGTCTAACCAGTTTACAGCAGTGATGCATTGTAGGATTGGTGGATGAACCACTGTATACACGAAGAAGACGCACTGTGGGCGTGTCTCTGTTTATTCAGGTCTGTGCAGCAGTAATGGCGAGTTGAGGCGAGAGCAAGACGAGTTTCTCAAAGTGGAAATATGCTCATTATTTCACTTTAGTTAAGCTTTAAGACAAAACTTTTTAGTCAAATGTAAGCTGTGTCTTTCTGGTTCGAAGGTCGTATCTACTGCGATAAACAGCAACTCCAATCTGTTGAAGCTCCTCCAAGAACTCCATACCTGGATGAAGCAAGAAGCAAACCCGGTGTTCTGTTGTACATTGTTGATAGTTTTCATTCCTTAAAAATTTTCCTTTTACAGTTCAAGAGCTCAACACAACAGCTTTTATGATGCAGAAACCACTTTAGTTTTTGATTCTGAATATATTATTCAGCTTGTTTTGTTATTTATTTCAGAAATCCTTGTGATATATTCAGTTTGTGCTGGTCTGACTTAAATAAAATAGTGTTTAATAATGACTTTGTGTTCAAGTCAGTTTTGTGTTTGTATAGACCATAATGCATTAAAGGGCATTAATGGGAACATTAAAGAACGTTCTTCAAAAAAGTAACTAAAAAGTTACTTTTAACAGTAATGCATTACTTTATGGTGTAAATAATCAACAAAGTAATTAAGTTACTTTTTGAATGAAGTAACTAGTAACTGTAACTCGTTACTATTTCTTAGTAACTAGCAAAACACTGGTTATGACTGAACCCAAACGCAACCAATTGTTAAAATCAATCAAGTCCTGTGACTTTTGGACAACGTCTGTTCAATCCCTACCAAATGGAAAACACCATAGCCATTATCGATACCACATATGCGACATTTTCACGTAGAATTGCACAAAGTTCTTCAGAGGAACTGCAGTTTTTCAGTATTATCTCTAGCTGCTGCATCTACAGTGCCTGCAGTAATTACACATTTCTCTGTACTGACCCGTGACCTGTTTCACTGAAACCCGCTTGAGGTTTGTTGCTGAATACAATATTCAGTAAAATATATATATTACCATAAAATGACTAAACTCATACTTTCTGTAGCCCCTTCAGTTCAAATTTATCAAATGTATTAATTAACCAGTGTATTCAAATGCATTTAACCATAATTTGTATATTTTAAAAGGTTTGGGTTTATCCCTGCACCAACCCACCCAAACCGATGCTCGTGTGTTAACTTTAAACTTTGCAACACATGCATGGCAATGTTTTTTTTTCTTTCCTGTTGTAGTCTTGTCCCAAAAAGATTCATTATTCTTACAATGTTTACAAATTCTACCAATCATAAAAACGTGCGTATATTTTGATGCCCAAAGAACTGTTTTTAAACTCCTATTCTAAACCTAATCTCCGATCCTAGACTCACTATTATAATGTTGTACAGTTATAATTCATTGTCTTTGTTTTCCTTTTGTCCTTAATTTATGTTTTAGGATGCTTACAGGATGCTTGGATGATTCACAGTGCAAGAATTTCATTGAATGGTGTAACAGACTGTTTCCTGTACATATGACAACAAACTCTTGAATTTTTGACTTTTTTGAATTTTGTAAGTTTCCAGTGAACAGTTTTATTTCTTTTTTCAGCGTAGAGATGTTTCAATTTCAGACAGTTGAGATCAAACGTTACAAAAAAGTCTGTATCGTCACCTTTACATGCTGATGTCTGACTTCATTTGATTCAAAAGTGTAAAATAACATGATTCAGGTCCACTCAGATCACACTTTATTCGCAAGTGATGTTGATCCATCGCGAGTTCCGCTTTTTACACTTCTCACCTGCAGAAAATGACGGCGTTGCTTTAATAAACCGTCTGATTCAAGCCTTTCAGCAAACAAAACGCCATGCAAGACTCTGACTCATAGCACACTCATCCGAGTTAAACAAAAGCATTCACATGGCAATACTGTGCCAACATGTACACCCTCTCAGCTGTGAACCTGCTTGATAGCCACAACTAAAGAAGAAGTTGCTTCACATTCAACCAGCATAAGAGGAAATTACACTGCATACCACTGTTTATTTGGGTGCGTCACCATATGAGCTTCGCTGTTGCTCCTTCAGACGATCAATGAGAACAATGGTTGATGCCCCAGGCAGAGTTTTTTAGTAAAGTATGGAACAGCTATTAATTATTCTTTTTACTTGTTATGATAAACCTTTAGGAAGTTCAGGATTATCCAACTCTTGCTGTTTAAAGCTTGCCTAAGTCCTGTATTTAAACTCCAAAAAACCTTATTCCCAAAATAACAAAGTAAAACTACCTAGCAGTATAGGAATAAGGATGCTTGGCCTAATGGCAAAATGTCTTCATCATCATTCACATGTATTCAATTGGTCTACACTTTTATCCAGGTGACTTTAAAACTCAACAGGTGGTCCTCTGGCACTCACAATCTTCCAGTCAAACGGAAATACACTAAATGTTTGAATCTGGCCAGAGTCAAGGTGAAATTAGTACCCTATTTGGAGAATGGCAGCAATACACCCTGAAGGGAAAATCAGTCCATGTCAGGGCACCACACACATACAAACTCTATCACTCACACCTTGGGACAATTTAGTGAAGCCAGTCCACCTACCGCCATGTTTTCTGAGAGGTGGGAGGCAACCGGAAATCCTAAAGGAAACCCATATGGACAAAACTAAACAAATTATAAAACACACTGATCCCAACTTTGTCATTTTAATATGTTTCCGATGTCAATGTAAATCCTGGTAGAATAAAAAAAATGACTGTCTAGAGGCTGATGTAGTTATTCAGAACACAGTTGTAAAAAGGGAATACTTTATAGCAAGCAATAACACATTCACAGCATATATAAAAAAACAAAACAATCAGAAGACCTGCTAAAAAAAAAAAAATCATTCCAAAATCTTATCCAGTATTTCTAAGTATCAAAAAAATATTGTATCAGGACAACTCAGGAGCAATCATGCCCTAGGCCAAAGGTGCCCAAACCTAGGGCAAAAAATATTAATGTTGCACTGGACCAAACGTTATATTAAAATGAACGTTTCCATGGTTCCTCTCATTTCTCATTTTATATTTTAAAAATAAAAGGAATAGAAACATGACTTGGCAGCGGTAGCTCAGTGGTGAAGACTCTGGGCTACGGATCAAAAAGGTTTGGAGTTCAAGCCCCAGCATCAACAAGCTGCCATGTTTGGGCCCTTGAGCAAGACCCTTAATCCTCAGTGCACCAGGGGTGCTGTATAATGGCTGACCCTGCACTCTGACCCCAGCTTCCTAACATCGATGGGATGTGCGAAGAAAGAATTTCACTGTGAGGTAATGAACATGACAAGTATAAAGCACATTTAATTATACTTTCAAAGTTCGAGTTCAGCAAATCATAGCAGCATCAGAAACAATCCCATGTACTGTAAATGAGAGCTCAATGCCTAAAACAGTCATTCAAAAACCTCTAATGAAAAACATCGTTAGTCCTTATTTTTCTCTTTTCATATAGAACATGGCAAAATCAAAGGCCACCATGGACCCTAATTTTGGCATCTCTGCCTTAGGTAAGCGATTAGGTAAGATTAATTTATGTATTTTTTATTTTACTTCTCACACCACTGAACCATCACTATTTACGTGATCCTGTAGCTACATGTACCACCAGTACTAGAAATGTCAATCCTGATGAATTTAACACACACACACACACACACACACACACACACACACACACAAAAAAAACATGTACTGGTTTGTTTCTGTGATCAGTTTCATGGCCTCTACATAGGAAGCTGACATCTTCCACGCCCCTGTACTGCGCTGAAGGAAGCAGGCCTGTGACCACACTGCATCCTGTTTCGCAGTGCTGTGGACATTAAAGTGAACTCATGTACACACCAAATGATTTTAAACTGAAATATTGCAGTACAGTCATTTAGTGAACCCCTTCAGTGTGTCTCTAAAAGTGTCAGTACACCCCGGATGAACTAATGCAGGGCAGGCTATGTTCCTCTATGTTCAATCACTGAGAACCAGCTGAGCTCCACAGGTTGTGATAGTCAGAAGAAAGAAGTGAGAGGTTACACATGGAATCATTTACAAACAGCTCCTTTGGCAGTTTTCACATTCTAAACACAATAATGCAGATACATGTTTTGTCCAGGAAGCCTTCAAGTTTTCAGGAGAAATAAATAGTTTCTAAAAATTATAATAACAAACAAATACACAAACACTTAAGATGCTGTTTATGAATGATTTAACACTTTTGAATATTGTGTTAGCTCTAATAGAAGCAGCTAAGAGAGAGATAGTGTGTGTGTGTGTGTGTGTGTGTGTGTGTGTGTGTGTGTGTGTGTGTGTGTGTGGTTAACTTCTCGGCCATCACCATCACCATGTTCTAACAGAGAAATGTGGCTGACAAATGAAACCGTGTGCCTTGTATTTCTATGTTAAAACACTTACCGTTTAGGATAGATCCCCTGCACTCCAAAGGCAGCTACACAAGCAGTGTTTTCTCATACTTTCTCAGCTTACAGAAGAAGAAACCCGAAGAAACCCGACACACATCCATCCTAACTGGGCTCCATGTGTTGAAACAGTCAGCACGATGACTCGTAACGAATCGGTTCCTTCCAAACAACTCTTTAACATGAGCCGAATAAATCGATTCAACTGATACACTGCTCAAATAAATTCAGATGAGATCAGATGAAGTCTGGTTTTAATCCAGTTTAGACTGTGTTGCATCGCCACATATGGCTGACAATTTCAATCACTTTTACTCCAAACACGCATGTCAATGTGTTGGGCGATTCCCAAAAAAAGTCCCGCCCCCTGCTATAGGATTGGATAGTTCGTACGCGTGAAACTGCTTATTGGACGGTAATCTTAAAATTATTAGCCAATCATATTGCGACAGAAGATCGTTATCGGAATACAGGTAGGGGAAATGTTTTTTGAAGCAACGCGTCAATGTGACATGTGTATATGATTAATATTTTACTGAAATATATAATAGGATGACGTTAAAGAGCCCATCATTTAATCGGGGACCTGATGCAGGAGACTGACTTTAAAATGTTGCTCCTAATTTGAAAGTGTACATTGTAAAATCTGGCATTGATCCCCCTCTAGTGGTGATTGTTAAAATGACTACTTGGTTGTTCCCTCCTTTCCACGGTTCTCAAAATGTTGCAGTTCTGCACATTTATTACAGGGGGTCAGTTTAGCACAGAAATTCACTGTCTTTAAAACATTTGCCACAAATTTGGAGCAACAATATTGTCCAGTGTGCTGCAGCATTACAATTTTACCTTCACTGTCACTAAATCACCCAAAACTGTTCCACCATGACAATGGCCCTGTGCACTCCATGTGGACGTTTTACCTTGGTGTAGAAGATGACCTCAACCCTACTGAACATCTGGATTTACTTAACCTTCGTCTTATGTTAGCTTTCTGTTACTATCTCTTATGTTAACGGGTCGGTTTTGACCCGTGTCTTAAAACAGTCATAAAATACCCTCTAAACTATTATTTATCATCCAATCTGTTTCCTACCTCTTGGTTACCTTGTTAGGTTTCCATACCCATGAAAATATTGCTTTTAATATTTTTGGTGTGGCCCCCTGGGCCTTTCATTTGATAGCATACCTCTCGTTTTCAATTTTAAAAAAGTGTAAAATGAACCTCAAGAGAATTATATAAATAAATTAATGATTGTTATGTTGCCTGACTATTACTGAGGGGTATTAGAAAACATCTCTAAATTAAAAAAAATAAATAAATAAAAATAATTTTAATATTATTAACTATAGTAACATCTATGGTGTTCGGGTCAATTTTGACCCATATATTTTACTCCAAAAAAAAAGCAAAAAAGGGTTTTTTAATTTATTTTTTTTTTTTAAATAGAGCTTTAATAGAAATACTAAATTAAAATTAGAACTAGTAATAATACAAATATATAGATTTGCAGTCAAACAAACAACAACCAATCAAGCAAATCCTAGTACTTGATTTGCTTGATTGGTTGTTGTTTGTTTGACTGCAAATCCAAAAAAAGTCTTTGTTTGCAAAAACATACATGTGTATGTGTGTGTTTAGATGCATGTGTGGCAAAACCTTGCAGAGATATTTTTTTCAGTAGAAGCACAATATGTTTGTCTTTCTGTCCTTATTGCTAGGGCAGACCTAACACCTCTTTCTTTTAGAATCAGGTGGCTTCAGTGGGGTTGTGGCTGTTGCTGTGCTGGTTGATGTTGAGGCAGGGCTGGCTGAGAAGGATGCTGGTGATGATGCTTCTTGAGTTGCTGATGGCATGGATAGAGTGCTAGGTGAACTCTGCAGCTGTCTAACCATGGCTGGGTCTCAGCTTCGCTCAATGGGTGTCTTGACTAAGGAACTTCCTAGCTCCTCAAGAAACATTCTTCACTTGTTTTTTTTTTGGTTGAGTTCCACCCTAGCTGGATGTGGTGCCACAACACAATTGCATTGTATGCAGACACATCTAGGATGTTATAAAACACAACCACTGGCCATCTCCTGGTCATTCCCTGGCAAGTGTAGGTGACAGTCAGCTTATCCAGGTTGTCCACTCCTTGTTTTTATTATAGTCCAGGATAAGTATGGGCTTTGTCTCACTTCCTGATGACACATCTGCATCTTTGTGAATTGTGGACATAAGTACCATCTGTATCATCTGTATCACGATGCTGCTCTGTGTCCTCTGTCTCATTTTCAGCGAAGAGATGATCTCAATCTTCTCATTTTTTGCATGCTGCAAACTGGATATATGCACTCTGCAAGTCACCAACTCTAAACTGAATTGGTCTTATGCATGTCTTACATGTCCATTTTTGTTTGTTTGTTTTGCTTGTTCAGGGAAGGCGACAAACAGGCAACAAAAAAGAAGCCCCTAAGTAAAGCTTACTGGGTTAGGAGAGGACCTGACTGTCAGTGAGCTGTTGGCTGACTGTGTTAGTGAGCTGACAGTGTGTTTATGATCTTAGATTCAGCACTAATTATTGTTTTAAAATGTTATATTATAACTGGGTCGAAACCGACCCTAACACCACAAAGGTCATAATTTTAATCAGAGAAATTTATAATTTAGTTAAAGAGATTTTTTTTGTTTTATTTTGTTTAAATAGAGGTTCCTGACAAAGTAAAAAAAACCTTGATGCAATAAACAAATTTATGTGGTACTTCTGTGCATTTAAACCTACAAACGGGTCGGTGCCGACCCTAACACAAGAGGAAGGTTAAACTCTAATATATAATATAGATATGACTCTGTGGTGGCCTCAGCCATATTCTATGGTGTGGTCTGCTGGTGCAGCAGCATCTCTACTGCATACAGGAAGAGACTGGACAAGCTGATCAGGAAGGCCAGCTCAGTCCTGGGGATTCCTCTGGACACTGTACAGGAGGTGGGAGAAAGGAGGATGGTAGCAAAACTATCATCATTGCTGGAGAACGTCTCTCACCCCCTGTATGAATCAGTTTCATTGCTAAGCAGCTCCTTCAGTGATAGACTGTTACAAGTGTCTGAAGGAGTGATACAGAAGGTCTTTCCTCCCTGCTGCTATTAGACTTTACAATCAAAGCTGCTCCCAGTGAACCAGTCACCATAATACACACTGTTATATTTGTTTAACTGTGTAATAATTACCTGCAATAATAATCGCCTGTGAAATATTACCTGCAATACGTGCGTAACTAATTACTAGTGGTCTCTTTTTTTTTACCCCTTATTTGTATTTATACATTGTGTGTGTATATACTTTATACTATAGTATGTGTTTATTCTTTTATATTTATATATATTTGCATTTATTTTTTCTTTGCTCTGTAACAGAGAAATTCATCAGGGCTTATTTTGTGGTGGCTGTGAATTTACAAGATCCTAATAGGTCTATTAAAAGCCCTATGAAGTGAAAAGTTGATCCTTTAAAATATAAATTTGCGTCTCTTGGTAAGAGCCATTGTATAAGGTTGATGGTTTCTAAATAATGAATAATTGAGATGTTTAACTCACCTTTAGCTTTTATCCTGCACAAAAGGCTGACAAAAGTCATCAAATAAAATCACAAGTGCCTTTCTAGTGCAATTATAATGGCTTTACCTGCAGTTCTGCACTTCAACACAAGAGGGCTTCATCACCACTGGAGGGCTTCGCCATTTCATGAGAGGAGTGCAAAACAGATGTTACTTTTATAGATATTATATACGTGTGTGTGTGTGTGTGTGTGTGTGTGTGTGTGTGTGTGTGTCTGTGTGTGTGTGTGTGTGTGTGTATTTTGTATATACATGATTATGTGTATATATAGTATACTAGAGGCAGTATATTAAAGGAATTCCCATTTTATTGTTGCTCATTTAGGCATTCAGCAGTTTATCATGCACAATATCTCTTTATGAGTTACATGAAATAAATTGTATAAAATTATGAACACACTTCCTACAGGTCTATTGTACAGGATAGACCTTAGAGTGGGTAGAACATAGTGAGTGTTTGCAGTGTTTTCTGTAAATCTGGAGGGCAAAAAAACAACAGCTCAGAAACCGAGAATATATTCTTGAATTTTTATATATACTGTGTGTGTATATATATATATATATATATATATATATATATATATATATATATATATATATATATATATATATATATACATACATTAATCATTAAATAAACTATGTTTGTTTATACAAACCAAGATTGTGCTAACTTAGCTATAAAAGTAAATAAATTTAGTCTAAAAAGACTAATGTCTTGTTTTTATATGCAATATCTAGATTTATTCTAGATAAATCATGGTAAGGACTGAAATGTTCTTTTACAAATGATGTATCATGCCAAAACCACCTGCTTACAGAAATGTAGTTTAGAGATATCTCAATTCCATAGCAACTAAATTGACGGACTTCCAATTTTGGAGAAAGTAGTTAAAAATAGCATTCAAAAATGGCCTCAGCCAATTTATCTTGAAAGTATTGTTCAAAGAATCTAGACTAACATTTTCATAGCTATTAATGACAGCATGATTTTATTTATGTAATATCCTTTTTGTTTCTATTAGAAGCCAAAAAGCACTCAATATCTGTACAAATAGATTTATCAGCATGGAAAGGAAGAGCAGCTGAGACCATTCCAGTGATTAACCCATAGTTTTAGTGAGGAGAGCCCTTCCTTTTACTGATAAGTTTCTTTGTATGGAATTCCTTCTATTTCTCTGTAACTACTGGATCATAGTAGCTTAAAGATTAATATGCTTTTCTTGTTATTATCTTTGCAGATAAAAGGATTAAAAAAACTCAGTTAAGTGTTAACAGGAATATGGTACAGGGATTAGACAATGCAAGGATTTATAGCTCACATTTATCAAAATCCAGAGTTAGACCATAAGCCTTTAAATATACCTAACCAGTAGTGACAGGAATCAGTAAGTGATCTTTAAAGAAAAAAGTATACAAGCTATATTTACAATAGGCTATTAGGCAAGAAAGGTACATTATATTTACAGCAATTGGCAGACACCCTCTTTCAGAATGATTCACAATTACAGTATCTCATTTATACAACCAAGCAGATGAGGGTTAAGGGCTTAAAATGTCTACTATGATCTTTAAGATTTAGTTGTAATATCATTTCATGGCAAGTGTAATGCGAACTTCTCCATAGACGTAAACAAGTAGTTATCTTAGTTGATTCTTTTCTTTATTTCTCTGATGTGTTGAATATAAATATGAAAGAGGTTATCTATTTGAATCATAATAAACTATTTCTTTGTCATTATTGACAGTGTACTGCTCTGTATGAACTGACTTTTGTGTCTAGTTTCCTTCCTGAATAAATGTCACCAATAATTACAATTCAGTTGGTAAACTAAAATGTCAGTCAATCCTCAACATCAATATCTGGGAGCACCGAGGCTTAGGGGTAAACATGATTTCCTTTGACACTGGGGTTTCGAATTCTGTCTCCTTCTACACGAAGAGTTTGCAGCAGTGACAAGTATGTTTTTGTTATCACGTTTATCATAGCAGGCTTAAGCATCAATCCCCTCACTTTATATTATAATACTTAATATATAATACAGATTTTTACAGATAGATAATTAAAACAACATTCTTTATCCTTAGCTTTTCCTATGGATGAAAAGTTAAAGTTGCAAGTTAACTTCTGTACAAAATACTTTGTGATTGTTATAAAGTATCCTGGATACTCCTTCCAAAAATTCCATATAGACAACTTTACCATATCAACAGATATCAATGTTATGTCTATTGTCAGTACATTTTCAGACTTAGACTACATGGTTTGCTGCCTAGACCACCTGAATTAGCTGATAAGAACCAATAACTTATAGTGCATCAAAATAATCCTTTAATTTAAATTATTTCAAGAGCTGACATCAGAGCTGCAGTTATAGTCAATTATTCAATATTCAGTGCGATTTATATTAAATATTATAATAATAATAATATTATATCATCATAATATTATATTATCATAAGCATTAAAGAAAACTGTCATCATTTAGCCATGCTAGTTGCTTCTCCAGGCATTTAACTGAATACTTCTTAACTATAGAAGAAAAACTGTGTTGTGATGTACAGTTTGAGAGGTCTAGTGAAGATCACCTGCTGTTACTCCTCTCTTCTTCCTCCTCCTATTCCTGTCCCGGCTGTCTGATAGGCAGTGCCAGTGTCCAGCAGTAGAGAGGAAGTGACAGGCCCTTCAGCCTGGAGGGCATGAGCATGGTGTCTCTGGGTAGTCTCATGTATAGTCTGACATTTACCAGTAGCTGTGTGCTCGTAGATCAGATGGGATTGTGCAACGTTTAGGGTCAGCTTTTAAAGAGTCGATTGGATTTTCTAGTGGAAGCAGGGGGATCGTACTCCATGTGGTCATAAATGTAAAACAAACAAACTCTGTATTAAACTCCTTAATATTTTCAGCATGGTTCACCAGTAACTGATATTTAAATGGTTAAATACTATTTAAAAGGATACCTAACCATTTCAGGCTTGTATGCGTGATTACCACGGCAAAGGTTTTTTTTTATCTGTGTTAATAAATCCTGTTTACAAAAAATATTTATAGCTGCACGTCTAATTGTGTTTTATTGCATCCATACAGCAGTCACCTTGGCAAATATGACCATTATGTGTAGGTCCCATTGCTCATTCTGTTCTCTCTCTGACCCTTTAATGCTCTGATAAACCTTTCACTGCCCTCACATTCACGATCATTACGTCATGACAAAATAGTCTGCCTTTACATCACACACTTATATGCTCAATCCCTTTTCCATTTAAGAAAAAAACCCAGCTGCATTTGACACCATGGTGACAACGTTACATTGTTATTCTTGGCAATAACCATCTGTGACAGCATCCTTTCCACTGTGAAGGACAAGGCTTGTTTGATGTGAGGGGTGTAATTTGTAAACAACAAGACGGCCTGATGTGCGTGGTGTGACGTTTTGGCAGATGCATAATAAGAGACACCTGCAAGCGGCTGTGGGCCTTTTCAGCGAGCAGACTGCCACCCAACTTGCGTAACTCAGTTTACGACCCTCTGTTTTCTGCACAGCGAGGAGCCATATGCACCCTAAAGAGCAGCATGGACAAATAATTGAGCAAATCCAAACAATGGTGGAGGCTTTTTGTAAGACAATAGCTTTGTCGGAAAAGAGTTGGCTAAGTGAATGTGTGTGAATGGTGTTTGTGCTACACATCTGCTGAAAAGTGATAACAGCTATCTCAAGTCCACCACAAATTGTGTCTTCACAGGAAGCCAAATGGCTGGACCTTTTTATTTTTAGGACGTCAGTACTTGTATAGAAGAGTTTATTAGTGAGGTCAAAAAGTGCATCTTTAAGGGTATTTGCTATTTGAAGAAATGTGGGGGTCATATGCTGGTGTCAGTGCAGTTAATGTCACAAATGACATAACTGCACCTGCCTCCTTTACAATCCTTTAAGCACTGGGAAGTTGCTTGACCCCAGACTTTACTGAGACATACATACATACATACATACATACATACATACATACATGCATATATAAATACGTACATACAGTACATGCCCAAACCCACTCATATATATCCTGCAAAATAAAAAAAAGATCAATTGGATGTGTTTATCAGTGAAATTGTTTTGATGTCTGCCTATTTGCATCCCTAAATCTCCAATAATCTAATAGTAAATTGGAATTGGCTTTTTACAGAGTATTCAAACTTCACGTTAATGACAATCAGGATGCCATGTGAAGGCAGCCTGCCTCTGCATCCCCATCTATCTATTAGGCCCCTCTCAGTGTCCACAGTAATGGTCTGTGTGTGTGGCTTGATGAAGCCCTGAGATACTTGTGTGAGTTCAGGGGGTGGCTGCACAGATGCCTGCCACAGCTGCAGCCATTATCCAGAGGAAGAGACCATCATCGACAAGCCAAAGCACGCGTGTTACATCCACGTCACAATCCCACCACGAGCGCGCTTCAAGTGTCATTGATCCGGCCTTATGGGAGCTTTAGTTCTCTAGTCACGTCAAGTTTCAAAAGCAATTTGCTCATATCAACCACAAAAAGTGATTTCGGACATAACATCTTGCTCAGATTGTTTCATTTGACATTTTCTTTGACAGCTAAAAAATCCAAAATTGTGTGAACTACCTGGTTATTGTACTCAATTTTTTAGTCATTCAAATAAAACCAAAACTCCTCCAGGGCCTCCAGTAAATTGACCATAGAGGTGAAATTCATGTAAAACTTTAAAACAGTTGCTGTTGTATCAATTATATCCGACTGTGTGACAGCCTGTAGGTAACACTCAATGTTTGAGGGAATTCTTTACTAGAAAGATTTATTATATATCTACAACATGTCTGAATAAGAAACTCTTCCTTAAATAGTATAATATACTACATAATATAATAATAATAATGGAAGTGGTTTCCAGTATAGGTACATAAGTGTAAAGAACTGTTTAAAACAGTATTTTTCAAATACAGAGCATTTTCATTTTAGTTGTGTCAACACTTACAAGTATACACAATCAGTTGTATATAAATTCTCAAGCACAGTTTCTTTATTCTCTTACTCAAGTAATTTTCCTGATCACTTCTTTCAATCAAGTGAATTATTACAGGGGGAATTAATGACTCAAGTCATTGTGTGAATCTGTTTGTATTCTTTCCATTGCTGCACCTAAGTGTGTTTAACAATTGAGTTTAAAAGAATTTTGGATTTTCTTTATAACATTCAGATACTATCTCTAGCGCAGAATCCATTAAATACACTGTTTATTGGAAAATCTGTGCTGCCTGTTAACAGCAGTTAAGGTGCAGTGATAGGTCTTGTCCTAAGGGGTGAAACAGCACAATCAATAGCAGTAGCTTTGGGAGGGAGAGACAGATTTGTTTCTGTGAATAATGTCAAACATTTCCTCAGGGAAGGTATTAAGTATTAAACTCTTCCTTCTTGTTTCTTTTATTTTTTGCTATCATAAGATCTTTTTGTAAAGCTGAAGTATAAGATTAAAATAACATGAAAGTAGCATTAGCTAAAAAGGCTTTGTGTGTTGAGACAGCAAAATGTCAGAGTTTAATCAGAAATTGTGTCAGTGAGATATGGGTGCTTGTAATTATCACATCCTGCTCTGGTCTGCCCTCCAGCAGGCACTACACATGGTGCCATTAGGAAAGGTAAATTCAATAAAGTGTTCACTCCCAAAGAAAATTTGGGACTAATGTGGGTTGTGTGGAGTCTTCTTGCACTTCAGCATGGCCTCCAGGTAAAAGCTGTAACAATCATTATAGGTCTGTGTTACAAATTTACTTAAAAGAAAAAACAAAACAAAAAACCCCAACAATTATTATTTTTATTTTTACATCGGACCACTCTCTAATCAGAAACTCAATTATTCACTTTTTAATAACCGCATTATCCTGGTCAGGGTGGTGTTCAAGTAAATCCCAATAATCATGATAATTCATTAATTCATTACTAATGGTAAATAAACAACTAATTCATCATAAAAGTCTAAAAAAGAAACTCCCTCTGCAAGTTGTGCTTATAGAATAAGTGCATTCATTTAAACTTCTGCTCTTTCCTTCAAGTGGAACTAATCTCAGAGCTTCTCCTATTGAATATAGAATCATTATGGGATAATAATAATAATAATAATAATAATAATAATAATAATAATAATAATAATAATAATAATAATACATAATCAATGTTCAAATAATTAAAAGTGAGAAATGAATAAAACTGTGGTATTAAGCGTGTATAATTCATATTCTCACAGGTGCCAAAGGATAAGCAGCCATGACTCAAACATCACCAACACGGATCACTGAGCATCCATCCTCACGACAATCAGCCACCTCTGACAAATTACATGTGTAAAAAAGTAATGAAAGTGCACTCTACATGATTAGCCATTTTGTTTGGCAGCTGTATTTTGACACACTGCAAAAGCAAATGGGTAATTACCTTCACTCTGCATCACATTTAACCGAAAGGACAGAGCACAAAGCATTTACCCTAATTCTGTACTTACGCAGAAAGCAAGTGATTTTGTGACACTGTCGATCCAAACGTTTTTATTTAACACATGTCTTCAATGGATATTTGCACCATATATGTGTAAATTAAATGCTACCATTAATACAAAAGCATTAAAACAAGACAGAAAAGAAACCATGTGCTTCTCATTTCGTGGACAAAAGATGATTGGTGACAAAACCTGATCAAATGAGAGTGCACTCACTAGTCTGCATTTGTCGCCCAGGGCTATGGGAAATAAGAGTCAGATAGCTGTTTACAGGGTTTAGACCGTGCTGCACTTCATGTGGCCTGTGACTGGTGAGGAAACACGGACACATAAAAACGCAATACTGGTCTGCTGGTAACAGGGACCAACATGAGTGCACGTTTCTTTTCATTTCCAGGCTGCTTTTATGAATGTGGCATGGGGGACCTGATGGAGCATTTCAAGAGGTTCTCAAGAAGGATTACAAAAGGCCAAGTTTCTTGGCTGTATGGTATCCATAAACAACCTCTTTAGTGGTTTGAAATAGTCTTGTACATGTACTTTATATACTGGTAATTTAGGAAATCCAATCTTATTTATTATTTTTAACAAATAAGATCTTCCCCAAATGTATCTTTGATCATTTATTATAACAATGGAATTGAATCTGGAAAAAAAATATATATATATATTTATTTGTTGCCTTTTTAAGTCAGAAATACTACTGACCCTTAAAAGAAACACTAAACGCTCAATAGACAAATAAAAATAAAAATAAAAAACAGATTTAAGGAGGATGAGGAATAATCACCCAGCTGGGCGCGTGCTGCAATTACACCGTCTAACAATTATACACTGAAAGCGAGCCTCTGAGCACAATGCAGGAGGCCGCTACCGGGGAATCAATACATAATTGCGATAATTGTGTGCCTTGTGCCAGGGAACCTCTGTAACTTTCAGAACAAGGAGAGGGGAAAAATGAATAAACAGTGAATGAGTGATGAAGGACAGAGGGAAATTTCATTTGTGCAGTTTGTATGAAAACCCTGTGTGCTTTGTCACCTTACCCAGAGGACTGACCTTTGTCCTCAGTCATCCATGTCATATTCAAAGATCTTCGTTTTTTCATTAAAATATAATTATAACATTAATTGTCCTGCTGATTTGATAAAGATATCTCACATTATCTAGGTTTTGTTTAGAAAATGTTTCTCAATTATTTAGTTTGAAAAATATTAATAAAAATTTTAACTTTTAATATAATATAATAATATTTGGGGGATTTAAATCATTACTGAGTGTAGATCTGTATTTAAATCACCATTGAATATATTTTTCTACAGTTCTTTGGAAAACTTAGTAACACATGCCTTTTTGGTTTGTCAGATATATTAGTTTTCTTCTTCTTCTTCTTCTTCTTCTTCTTCTTCTTCTTCTTCTTCTTCTCCTCCTCCTTCTTCTTCTTCTTCTTCTTCCTCTTCTCCTCCTTCTTCTTCTTCTTCTTCTTCTTCTTCTTCTTCTTATACTTCTTTTATTATTATTCTTTCTTCTTCAAATCTAGCCTGCAAGGCATTATCTTACAAAATTGCAATCAGTGTCATGTGTCAATGTTTATACAAATGTATATATATATATATATATATATATATATATATATATATATATATATATATATATATATATATATATATATTTATATTTATTTATTTGAGTATTTTGCTCCAGCTGTATTAGCTGCAGTTTGTATTTTAATTTTTTTTTTTATATAATTATAATGAATTATAATGCATATACTCATCATTTTCCTATTTTTAAGTATATACTGTAAAAATAATAACAAGGCCTTTTGTGACACTACATTACATTTACTTTATTAATAATAATAATAATAATAATAATAATAATAATAATAACAATAATAATAATAATGATAATAATTGTTATTATTATTATTATTGTTATTATTATTATTATTATTATTATTATTATTATATATTTATAAATAAAACATTTAAAAATATAAATAATATTCAAAAACATTTTCCTAATTTTGTGAATGCATTAAAAAAGATTAAAACTGAAAGAAAATGACAGTTGAAGCCATATTCCCTGCCCTTAAGCCAAGGTGAAAAGGTGGCACACTTTGTCCAAATGTCAGTCTGTGTTTTTATCTCATTTAGTTCCTCTGTCTCTCTTAATAAAGACTAAATGAAGCCCTTTCGGTGCAGAGAGCCCTGGGCCACATCACTGCACTTTAGCATTTCTGTTGTGCACCTTGCAGCATTCTAACCCCATATATATATATATACATATGTAGTATTCTATAGTGCAGTACAGTAGTTTAGTTTTACAAATATCATGACATTGAGAATCAGAATCAGTCACTTTATTTCACTATATGTAGTGCAGTTACAATTTGTTCTGGTAAAAAGGTGCAAACACACAGGGACAATAATGAAACAGTAAATACACAAGATCACAACACACTATAGCAGGTCACTTGTCAAAGATTAGAATTAAATGTAGAAAAAAAATTGTAAAGGTGGTGTTTAATATAAAGTTGTCAAACTATTAAATGTTTACAGCAGTCCTGAGTCCAGCAGGTGTGTTGAATGAGAAGTTAGAATTTCTATCAGCTTCATCATCTACTGGAATGAATAGTTACTATAGTGAATAGTTTTGCCAAGTTCTTATGTTTTGCCAATTTCTTTCTGAATCTGCTGTTCTGATGATCAAGTCATTTAGTGTACAGTGGACTGATATTGAATTTTCTTCCTAACAACAATAATCACTGTACTGTACTGTACTGTATCTCTCCAAAAACATCCTTAGCAGAGAAATGTTAAATATTAGAATGAATTTATAATTTAACATTAATCTTCTACAACCTCATTCACACATCACCTGTAGTTTTTAAAAACTTTTGCTTATTCAGCCTTAGTCTATTTAGTTGGATAAGGTGAATCATCAGGTGGTTTGAGTTCCCTAAGGGTTTCAGGGGTACAGCATGGTAGGCATCCTTTAATTATGCTATTCTCAGCTGGATATAAAACTCCACTTAGTGGTACACAGAACTCACAATGCTTTATTTGTAATTAAATCTGGCAGGCAGGATGGAAATGGAATTGAATTGAGCTTAGAAAGTGACTGAATTTTCTATGGCCTTTATTTTTCATAACTAGGACAGATATTGAATTGATCACTGTTATTTAAAAATGTAAATTAATCATGAACTTGTAAATTAAACTTTAGGATATTTCAGAAAATGTGTGTGTGTGTGTGTGTGTGTGTGTGTGTGTGTGTGTGTTTAAATATAACCACATTAAAATAAAATGAACGCAAGTGATTACATTTTTGCAAAAAGATTAAGATGTATTTATTAATAATTATGGTGTTCTCCCCAAATTACATTTTTTCCTCTTTAAGATAAATCAGTAGATAGTGGTATTTTAGAAAAGTTGTTTAAACATGGATTACTGATGGCAGATTAGTCTGATTTTTTTTTGCTCATCAATAACTGGGAAATGGCAAAGGACGCAGCGCTAATGGGATTAAATAAAACAAGAGCAGGGGTGTGAGAGGCTATAAAGTGTTTGACGACCAAAATGAGGCGCGCTGGGTTTGACGTCAGTAAAGAGAAATTGCCTGTATAAATATGGGGCTTACGCAGCCACTGGAGAGGGAAAAAAACGCACGAGCGTTCCCGAGACGTCTCCGAGCTTCTGCAAAAAGCGAGATCTTAAGAAACCGAGAATGCCAAATTCAACTGGTTCCACTTCCTCCACCAAAAGCCTGAGGAGAGCAGGCTCTGAACTGGAGCGCTCCGACTCCACCACGGTAAGCGCACAGCCTCTTCTCAGTCCTGCATGGCCGAAAGTCGCAGATTTTGCGCGTTTTTCTTATTCGCAGGAGATTTCAGTAGGCATGCGGAACTGCACTGATCAAACCAACTCGCGCGCAACAGGCTTGGAGATGCGCACCAAGGAACAGGTCCAACCCAAAGCCCTCAAAAGACCAGACTCTTCCAAGCCTCACACTACCGTATTGGACTGGGGTTTCCAAAGGCACTACCTCACAGAAACCATTATAAAGCTTTATATTATTATGCAAAACGCCATTTCTTCAAGATCTTAAAAACACTCAGAAAGAAGGGTGTCCACTTTTAATATCATGTATCTTATATCTAGAAATGTATCACATGTTTTGTATTGTAACTTTAAAGCTTTACTCTATATGATAATTCATAACTAATAGAGGTATGAAAGATCACAGGGTTAAAGACAAAAGTAGTTTAGATCCATAGACACTATTTTAGGCGAAGAATGTTTTTATACTTTATAAGCATGTCCAATAAATCAGTTCCAAAAGCCAATTCCACTGTGTGTGTGTGTGTGTGTGTGTGTGTGTGTGCGCGCTACAGTCTCAGCGCTTCGTGGGGCGCAGGCAGAGTCTGATCGAGGACGCGCGCAAGGAGAGGGAAGCGGCGGAAGCGGCGGCGGCTGCAGAAGCAGCGGAGGCCAACGAGCACATCGTGTTTGAAGAGGACGACGGGAAAGCGCTTCTCAACCTCTTCTTCACCCTCAGAGGCTCCAAAAGCCCGGCTCTCTCTCGCACTCTCAAGGTCTTCGAGGTGGGTACAGCTCCATATACGAATAAAAAAACCTTGACCTTTTACATTTTTTTTATTTTCCACAAATAAATCAATTTCTTCTCATAATACTCCAAAATGAAAACCGGACCTTGAGGACCATGATGTAACCTGTGCTAAAACTGTGCTTAGAATATTTTATATACGATTTCAGAAGAAATTTCCCTCATTCTACTACACCATCCACACCGCACAGGAGTGTTTGGTGCATTTTTACTTTATACCTCCTATTTTTGTTAATGTTTATTTTTTTGCTAAAAGAATAACAAACCATAGAAATGGATAGAAGGAAAATTCAGCTTGTTGATTTGGGTATAAATGATTTCCTCCTTTAAAAGTGCAATTGGAGTGATGTTTACTTTTAGAATACATCTTATTCAGATTTAAACATGCTACTGGTGTCATTGTTTCCATAAGTATACTTGTAGTAAATATTTACCATTAAAATATATTTTAAGTATAATAAATACAATTTAGTTGTCATTGGGGAAACTAAATGGGTTCATTAATCTAATTGCAAAAAAAAATTAAAACTTTTACATGCTCAGGTTATAATAATTCTACCTTCCTAAAAATCTACCATAATAGTATAATGATATAATTTGTTTTATTTATTTTATTACAAAGCTTAAATTTGCTCAGGCATATAATCAACTGTTCGCACAAACAGTATAGAGAACAAGTTACATTGTGTCTTTAAAAGTCTCTGTTTATACAGTAGGAGAAATGAACATTATTTCGTTTTTACCGACACACTTTTGAAAGTGTCTCAATCATTTTATTTTTTTTATGGAAGATTTCTGTTGCTCTTCCACAACCACACTCATACAACTTGCATATCCTAATTACACTATATGCTTAGTCTGTTCTGTGTGGTGGGATAAGGTATCAGGAATCATCAGGTGGTTTGTGTTCCCTAAGTGTTTCAGGGGGACATCAGGGTTGGCATCCTTTATTCATGTTATTCTCAGCTGGAGATAAACTCAAGTTAGTCAAATTTGGCAGGCTGAATGAGAATGGAACTCGCCTTTAGTTGGAAAGTGTTAACAATGAGGACAGCTATTGAGTTTAATACCTTTTTTTTTTTAATGGTAATTAATTATAAAATTGTTCTTTAAACTTAAGGATATTTCTGAAAATTGTTGTGTGTGTCTAAACACCACCACAGTAAAATGACATACATTTAAACTTAAAAAAGACAACTAAATAGAATAAATAAATGTTTTTTAGCAGAATTTTTGTAAACACCAAAAAGTATTCTTTCCCAACCAACTGTTTGGCAACAGTGTAGTATTTTTTCCTGCCAACATCAATCACAGTCTTGCACCAGCTTTTTAATCTAGCCCTTAGAAATTGTAAAATACTTTGCAAAAAAATGTTCCACTCTTTATAGAAACACTTCTTAAATTATTAACAGACATTTGAAGCCAAGATGCACCATCTTGAGACCAGAGTGAGCCGTAAACCTAAAGATGGCCTGCAGGACTTGGAATATTTTGTCCGCTGTGAAGTTCATCTGTCAGATGTAAATACGCTCGTGAGCTCTTTGAGAAGGATTGCAGATGACGTCAGAACCACTAAAGAGGTGAAATGTAAGCTCTTGGCACTTTTATTCTATTACAGACTATATTTTAATATTACACTTTTAGGACTACAAATGAAATGCTTTATAATAATATCTCTAAATATTCGTTTTTTCATTCAATCTTCTCAAGTTCACTGGTTCCCGAAGAAAATTGCAGAACTGGATAGATGCCATCACCTGGTGACAAAATTTGATCCAGATTTGGATCAGGATCATCCTGTGAGTAAATCATTGTTATGTCTGATGATAACTCTTATTGCTTCCCTATGACATTATTTCTCTCTTGTAGGGATTCACAGACCCTTTGTACAGAAAACGACGAAAACAGATTGGGGATATAGCTTTCAAATATAAGCAGTAAGTCAAGACCAAACTACAAGTAACTGCCATACTTGTGTCCTATTTTTATTGTATACAAATATATATGATTTATTATTTATTACACACACACACACACACACACACACACACACACACACACACACACACACACACACACACACACACACACACACACATCCTATTTTTATTGTATACATATATATGATTTATTATTTATTACACACACACACACACACACACACACACACACACACACACACACACACACACACATATATTTATAAAAATATGATTTATATAAAGTATATATTGACTCTTTTCAGTGGGGAAACTATCCAGAGGGTGGAGTACACTGAAGAGGAAATTGAAACTTGGTATGATATTCAAGTCAAGACTGTTCCATTAAATATGCACATTTTTTTTCCCTGCTGTTTCTAGATAAATAGATTTGTTACATTTTATTGTGCTTCATGGCAGCATGGTGAGTAAACTCAATCACTGTCAGAACAGGTTGCACAACTTGAAAGGAATTGGTTTACACAGTACAAATCAGGTCAACTTGCTAGAGCACGCATTATGTTCCTTTGTTTTCCATTTCTGTCATTTTTAAATTTGATATGGAAATTTCATTGTGGACCAGCTTGCACCTGTGGTGAGGCAGGTGACGACTTTAAAGTCAAATGTATTTTGACTATTACATACCTCATAATCTGACCTAGGATTCTAAATGTTTTGTTTGTGTGTGTTTGTTTTTGGCAGGCGAGAGGTGTACTCTACACTCAGAGATCTGTACACCACCCATGCGTGTAATGAGTATTTAGAGGCTTTTAGGCTGCTGGAGAGACACTGTGGTTACAGCCCTAATAGCATCCCTCAACTGGAGGATGTCTCAAGCTTTCTAAAAGGTATTGAGCAGATTATCTTGTTGATATAAAATATTCTCAAACCCTATCCATTTCTTTCCCTATTATGACTAGCCATGCTGTTTCCTATTAGCGATTAATAGATGTAAATTTGAACTGTATTAACAGTTGAGGGTAAACATGTACATACTGTATGCACATAAGGTTTAGTGGATTGTACAGATATTCGTTTATAATCACAAGACAAAAAAATCCCAAAAGAACAATAGAACCTCTACAGCTGAATAGACTTATGATCATTTTCGTAAGGGGTTCACTAATCTGTTGTCCACCTGTTATTAATATATCTGCTATATAGCCCCTTATTCTAATATGTATGTTACAAGATTAATAACTGATTAATAACTAATTTTACATGATGTCTTCTTCAGAGCAGGCCTGTAGATTGAGATGCTCATAAAAAATACATCTTGATTTAATCTTCAGTTTCTAATATTTTCATTCAAAAGATTTTCTACAGTCCTTGAATGCTTGGTGAGATTGATGAGGGAACTGTTTAAACTCTTGTTTTCTTTTTGAGGTCGAACAGACTAGAATAACCAGTAAAGTAAAACCGAATCTTTTATCAAAATATCTCTTTTTGTGTTTATCAGAGCATACAGGGTTCCAGTTAAGGCCTGTGGCAGGACTTTTGTCAGCACGAGACTTTCTTGCCAGTCTTGCATTCCGTGTGTTCCAGTGTACGCAGTATATTCGGCATTCCTCTTCTCCAATGCACTCCCCTGAACCGTAAGAAACTATAACATCTTCATAATACTTAAACTACTATTTACTATTTACTATTTAGACTTATCACCTGAACATGGCTTACTTTGTAGGGACTGTGTACATGAACTCCTGGGTCATGTTCCTATGCTGGCTGATAAATCATTTGCTCAATTTTCCCAGGTAAATACGTTATTCGGCATATGTGTGTATTTTTTATATACTTTATTCAATTTGTTGGGTCTGGAGTTCAGTAGTGAAAGGCTTTCATGGCTCCAATAACCTAATTACATTATTCTTGTAGTTGGATTATATTAATAAAATTCTTTTTTAAAAACCTTTTATTGGGCAATGAATAGCAACATGCTTGAGAACATTCCCCTGACCTTTATAATATCAGTGTGATATTTTCATTTGCAGAACATTGGACTTGCCTCTCTTGGTGCCTCAGAGGATGACATTGAGAAATTGTCAACAGTGAGTATTTTATTTAAAATAAAACATATCTATACATATATAATGACCTGTATGTGCGCAATTGATCTGTATTGGACAACCTCACAGAGATGAGCTAACTGAGAACTGTGTCTGTTAATGTGTGTGCTTGTGATTGGATGCATTTTCAGCTTTATTGGTTCACAGTGGAGTTTGGACTCTGTAAGCAGGGAGATACAGTGAAAGCTTATGGAGCAGGTCTTCTTTCCTCCTACGGAGAGCTAGTGGTAAGTGTTCCTTTAAATGCAGTCCAACTGAATTTTCTTCAATATACCACAGGACTCACTCTTGAATGTGATCAGTCACAAGGATCTGATCATTCCTTTGGACAGCACAACTGCGATATAAACTTGTTTGTTCTGATATGTTGTCATTTCTATAGTAACAGCTAATTCTCTGCTACACTGTCTGGCACATGTTTAACATGTAAGAGGATGTAAGAAGATGTTTAACATGTAGCAAGAAAGAATGCAGTCAGTGGCATCACCTGAAGCGAAGCTGCTGGGAAAAGAAGAGAACCTCTTAGTTATATAACAAACTTCATTTTTAAATTGATTTTTAATTCCAAGGCAGAAAGAAAAAAAGACAAGTGTTTAGGGAAAATAATTATATCTATTATAATGCACAAACTGTATTTGTAAAATGCATTGTTGTATTCCTTACTTAATACATTTCTCTATGTTCTCTATGTTTCTGTTTTTATGTCTCACCAGCATGCACTTTCAGATGAGACAGAGAGACGAGAGTTTGACCCAGATATAGTAGCTGTGCAGCCATACCAAGATCAGTCCTACCAGTCCATTTATTTTGTGTCTGCAAGTTTTGATGATGCTAAAGATAAACTGAGGTAGAAAAAAAAGTAACAATAATATATGCCATATTCTATTGAGATTTCTATTGCAGTTCTGTGGTTTAGTGATATTTGATAAAGAAGCAATATGACCTGTTCTAAAATATGAAATTTTTTGATGACAGAATGTATTCGATGGGGATCAAGAGGCCATTTTCAGTGAGGTTCGACCCATATACAAACAGCATTGAAGTTCTTGACAACCCACTGAAGATCAGGGGAGGACTAGAATCAGTGAAAGATGAACTGAAGGTCCTGACAGATGCCCTGAATGTACTGGCCTGAGTTTACGAGTTCATGCCACCCATTGCCCTGATCCTAAATGTTCACCCTGTGGCATCTTCTTTCCAGTGTGTCTCATGTGTACTTTTCTGCTAATGATGTTGCTTAAAACAAACAAACAACATACAAACAAACAAACAAACAAACAAAAAACTGACCTCCTGCTAGAATTTGTTTCCAAAGATCTCACTGGATGTGACTAATTTCTTGTGTCAAAATAGCTCATATTAAGATTATTGGAAACAATATAAAATATATAAATTATTAGAATTAATATATGAACAGTTTAATGTATGAACAGTGCTTAATTAAAAATTTGGGTATTTTCAATACATAATGTGAATTCTACTTGCTTACAGATAATGAACACTGCCTCGTTTCTCTTTCTCCATTTGTGAATGTATCTAAAATTACTGAGAAAAGAAGTAAAATCTGTTCCAGTGCCCTAGTGATGATGTCATTATTTTGCAAGTGGATGTGCTTTTATATTGCAGTGGATGACAGCAAACAACATTTGCTCGAGTGCTGCTAATACAACAGCAAAATCAACAAGATATACAATTAAACTATTTGTATTGGTCTCTTAACATTTCTGTCAAGTCCAGAGTTTACTGTCTAAGCTACCAAGAATTTCCTAATAATATTACAGTTAACTTTCTTAAAAAATGGTAAATGAAAACAAAATGTTTGTAATTAAGTGTTAAGGTAAAACTGGACCATTGTTAAAATGTTGCTCCTATTGAACATCACTAGAGATGTCTTGCTATGACTTCAGTGGGGCACACAACCAACAACTTTTCACAAGAATAAAAAAACCCCACAGCATTTAAAATGTAGCACCAGACATGTTAAACAAATCAAAAATATTTGAGTATAAGCATGTATGTAATATATCTGTTAGGTGAAGTGTTTTTTTATGTAACTGACTGAATTTTGATGATCTCAGCAAAAAAAAAAAAAAAAAGCTGTCAAATGATCAGAAATGATGTAGAGGTTGCACTATTTACACTCTACACAAAATATGTGAATGTAAATGGAAGTAGTTTTCTTTCTCCTAGCATGACAAAATCAAACAAATCTTCAGTCTTTACAATAATGAATAAATGATGAAAGTGAACGAGTGAGATTTAAAATTCAATTCAGTTCAATTCAATTTTATTTGTATATTGCTTTTAACAGTGGACATTGTCCCAAAGCAGCTTTATAAAAATAAATAATATAATAGTACATTTATAAGTTAGTCTCTATGAGTTTATCCTTAATGAGCAAGCCAGATGTGACAATTGCAGGAAAAAACTCCTTGAGATCGTATAAGAAAGAAACCTTGAGAGGAAC